>NW_009234064.1:0-17643 GCF_000690835.1 Fulmarus glacialis | reverse complement strand
GAGGGCCTGGGCAGGCTCCTCCGCCACCTCCCTCAGTACCTTCGGGTGGATCCCATCCGGCCCCATAGACTCGTGAGCGTCCAGGTGGCGTAGCAGGTCGTTAACTTCTTCCTCTTGGATTATGGGGGGTTCATCCTGCTCGCCCTTCCGTTGCCTCACAATGTTTCCTTTACCTCTATTAAATACAAACTGTCAAATATCACCATACCCACTAGTCATATTTTTGTTACCATGATAATTTTGACATTATCAGGCAATGTGACTGAACACCAAATACTTCCAAGGGAGAATCCATGTGAGTGTATGCATCATGGCGCTATCTTTAATTACAGTTACGATTGTATCACTTGAAAAGGATTGGGAAATTTGGCTTTCTATCCACAACTGATTTTCAGAAGTTATAAATTTGCAGCATTCTGAAGGTGATGCTTTTTGAAATGCAAAGTTCTTTTGTAGTTCTAACGATTCCAAAACTCTCATTAACAAATGCAAATTTTACAGAATAAATGTTTAATGCACAATATATTATAACAAAAAAATTTCATTCTTACATGTGCTCATCATCAAAATATAAGATAATAGCACAAAATGAAAGATTTGACTGGCCGTGCCTTGCTGGGCCAAGAAAAGCTGAGAAGTATCCAGCGTTTGCAAGCATCGGTTTGTTTGGCTATCACAACTGCCATCCTTCTGTTTTGTTGGACTGCTGCAAACATATTCCCATCAGAAGCACTATTTCAATAAAAAGTGCTTATTGATATAACAACCTGGTTTAAGAATTGATACTTAATTCTCAAAGCTGCACACAAAACGTGTCTGTGATAGGTTCATGGTGATATTTCATCCTCTTGGTGAATCCAGCAGGACGCCAGCTGTTGGCAGTTATGCTTGCACCAAACTCCAAGCTTGCTTTTGAGTTAGCTTGCCTGCCAAAGCTGGAACATCTCACTTAAAACATTCTTCACCGTCGCTGGCTGACAAGGTCTTCCTTCACAGCAAACAGTAGCTGTCCCTGCCTACTGGCTGGAGTGTGAGGTGATAAGAAAACAAACTCAGGCACTAACATTTGCCATAGAAGTTGCATCGTTAACCCCGGTGACACTTCTACTTCCTGAGAAGGCATCTGGGCACCTGACCCTCAGACAAACATCCTGCAGACAGCACTGCCAGTCTGGGTCTTCTTATTTTCAGTGTAAGAGATGAGCAAGCACTTAGCTTTTCCTTTTTCCAAGTGCAAATCCTTTCCCCTACAGATCCCCAATTGTTTTCATTCATCAGTTCTTCCCAGATGGGCAGTCTTCCTTCGCAGTTTCACCCGGTGCAGTCTGAGGTTGTTTGCCGTGCTCAATACCGATGGTGGGACTGAATCAACCAGATACCATCTGCCTCTGGCTTTTAAAGCAGGATTTATTAGAACGCGGCATAAAATATCAGTGCAAAGTAACTTGTCAGGTAGAGAAATCTTATTAACTGAATGACGTAAATTCTGAGATACAAGTATTTAAACCGGTCTCGCTCCTTGAAGCCTTGTAGGGCAGGTCTCTCCCTCAGGGCTGCTGCCTGCCTCACCCTGCCCCTCTCTCCTCCTGCTCGGGCTCACTGCCCTCGGGGCAGCAGCAGTCTTCCCTCCCCGTTTAACAGAACATACTTAGGAAACACAGGCTGCCCTGTGTATCTGCAACCACACAAGCCAACCAACCAACGCATTCCTCACCTCTCAATGACAGCTTACTATAGCTGGCATTTTATAAACAAGATCTGTCTTCTCTGCACCATGAATATTCCCAAGGTTGTATTCATGGAGGACTGAAAGCAACATTTCCAACTTTGAACCTCCTCCTCCAGCAGTGCTTTGAGCTCACCAGGGTCTTGCTTCAGCAAAGATTCATCTGCAGCAGTGAAAGTCCAAGGTGCCAGGAGGAGGCCAAGGAGCCTTGCCGGTAGAGATGGCCAGCCTGCAGAGGCTTTGCCAAACTCCTGAATAAGCACATCTCCACCTGACTGCTCAGTGCTGTATGCATTTTTTTCCAATCAGCTCAAAACGTTGCTTGGTTTTGCACCAAGCATTGCACCAAGATGCTTTCCTGACTTCTCAGCAGACCACTAAAGGACATGTTCAGCACACTAGATTCTTTCATATATCAATTGCTTATCTGTAGGTATCTCCTCTTCAGCTTCCAATTTCTTGCTTGGTGCAAGTCTTAGATAAGCCTTTCCACTCATCATTATTGCTGTTAAAAGGTTAAGTCTTCAGCTCATATCAGCCCTGCTGACTGCTTGCCATCTGACTTAACGTGGCCACTGACATGGGGGCTTTAAATCCGCAATGTGTCTGCAGCCTGTAACCCAGTGTTTAAGCTGACATATTGGTCTTTTAACAACCAAGAATTCATTGGGAGGAAATTCCATTGTTATTTAGTATGTGTGCACATTCGTAATGACAAGTTCTGCTTTAACAAGTAACAAATAATCCAAAGTCTCTCATGTACAAATCAGAAGGGTTGTGGCAGAGACTCTCTGTACCAAAGAATAAGGCAATAGTGGTGAATTATCCCAGAGACAAATAAACCAGATTTACTATATGTGAGTATGTGCCGCTTCTCCTGAATGACTCCCATGTCATATACTGTACAGGTCAGAAGTGCAAGAGAGCTGAAATGAAAGCTAAACAGCAACTGTAAATCGGGCATTTCCCAACTTGTGCACAGCAAGCCAGAACTATTATTTTAATCATTTTGGCATGTGAATTTATTGATTTAGCCTGACATCCTGCATTTCCCTGAGGGAAACAAGCTGGGAAAAATTCTTTTTGCACCACTTCATATCTCTGCCAAGTCTGAACGGAATTTGGTAAGACAAAAAGAAATCACCGAAGTTCATGACTTAAGCAGTGCAGAAGTTCTCAGCGTATATCTGTACTCTGTCTGCATGAGTTTGTAGTCTTACAACTGCAAGAATGAAAGTACTGCTCGGGCATTTGATCTGTGTTGGGAGACTGAGGGTGAGGAGGCGTGTGTGTATGTGTGCAGTGGCACCTGGCTGCCCAGCTAGGTCTGTCTGGGAAGGGAGTGACTTTTTAACAAGCTTTTTGATTAGCAAAAAACTGAGTGATGATGTAGCTAGTTGCTATGTGGAAGTGTCCTTCCAGTGATTCAGGGTTGTCAGGGTGCAGGAGGCTACATCAAAGTCTTCTTCATTCCCGGCTGGGGATGAGTGGGGATGAATGGGGAGAAAGGGTCTTCTGTAAGCATGAACAAAGTGTTGACAAAGGAGAACATGTGCCCGAGGCATTGCCTCACTCCAGGTGTCCCTCTAATCCCTCCAGATGTGATGGCAGGAAAGGCAGGTTGATAAGGCATCTTTGGAAGACAGCTTTTCGTCTCCATCCTTGTCTCCTCCTTCAGGGGCCAAGAGGATCAAAATATAGGTCAGGCTCTTCCAAAGCTTACTATGGTGCACTGGCCCCAAACCTGTAAGACTCTGAAACATGAAGTACTCCTTCCTGTACTTGACCTGGCCACTTAAGCAGATGACTGTGATAGTCCTGATTTCTTTAGATGACCCCATGACCTCAGGTGTTATTTCATGGGTTTAACACAAAGGCAGAAACTGAAAATGAGCCAGGTACCTGAAATCATAAGAAGTTACTGACATGCTCCCATGGTTGCATCCTTATACCAGGTGGTGGAAAGTATGTCAGAAATATGTTGGGGCATGTTTATGAGGTTGTATGGGAGTCTGTCAAAGTGAGATGCAAGTGATTAAGTGAGATGGTGCTGGAGGACCATTCTTAAAAATTTTCTGTCTCTGTTTTCTGTAGGTTGCAGAAATAGTTCAGTGAACTATTCTTTCAAGCATGCCTGGGTTTGCCACCAGCTGGACCTGTGTGGCTTGCTACAGATGAGGATGTTACTATTCTAGCATGTATGCAGCATGAGCCATCGAGGAACCAGAGCCCTGGAGCAAACCAAGGAGCAAAACATGCCAGTATAAGGAGCGGTTTGTTGTTTGGGGAACAACAGTGTGTTGCCTTCCACAAAGCACAAGTAGTGGGAACACAGCTTCACTGATATAACTGAGTTCTAGGTCAGGATCTTAAAAGATAATGAGTAAAACAGCTGACAATGGTAAAACCACCCCAGTCTATATGAACAGATTTTGTCTCCATCACTCCGCCACAAGGCTGCGGAGTCTGTTTTATGTGAAAATATGAGGCAGCTTAAGAGCAAGACTCTGCCTGAAACACCTTGTTTTCTCTTTAAGGGTATGAAGGATCAGGTGTAGCTTTCAAATACAAGTCCTTCCTGGGGTGGGGAAGAGTAGGTCACAGCTCACTCATGAAACTGTTATTTCTGGGTCTGGAGAAACAACCTTGCCAAAGTAAAACAAGTGTCATAAGACAGAAAGGAAAGAAAGAGAGAAAAACATAACTTAGAGCAAAGAGGTGGTGTATGCAGTGTTGTAAAAGGAGAGGGAGAATATGTGTGTGTCTGAAAAGGACTTGGAAAGTGACTTGATAGAAAAATCATTTTCCCAGAAAAAGTGGACACCATACAGAATTTATTTGGGTAAATGATGTGTCTTTTTTGAAAAAGCTGTATTTATAACAATAATACACTAGGGAATATCATATTTGTATCACTATGTTGGATAATCATCTGTCTTTGCTTTTTATTTTACATACTGTTAAGCAGGGGAGACTGAACTGGGAACTGATGATTTATTCAGTGTCTGAAAGTCCATCAAGCAACACAGAAATCCCAAGTTGAAATTTTGTAATAACTTTCTCCCAAAACGTCTGAATAAAGGTGCTTGATAAGACTCTGGGAGCATGTAGGAATGCATTTTCAAACAACTGTTTCTGGAAAGTTGGTTGGAGATCTGGGAAGCTTGGCTGCAGACACATAACAGCTATTCACGTTGTTAATGCAGAGAATATCGCAGATTCATGAGGAAACCCTGGAGCAAAACAGTTAATAATATCGTGTAAACATTTTCCATACAGAGGTCACATATGACTGACACACAGCACTACCGATTTGATAAAACACTTTTGTAGACTAAAACAACATAAGCCAGGCTGTCACTCATTTGAGCCTTAGCCTCAAGGCTTATTTAAGATATAGAAATGAAAACGAAGTGTGTTTTACTGATACTCTCTCCTGTTTCTCTTCCACCGGTGCTGGAAGGACCGGCAGGAGTTCAGTACATGTTGGAGGAAATTGTGGTACCTATTGGTGAATGACACTGCTATTTGTACTCTGTGCCCTACATGACCCAATCAATTCTCTGTTGCAATAAACACCACTGCCTGACTAAAGAATTTAACCTGAGAAAAACTGAACCCAAAACAAATGTCATTTGACCTAGATTGGATTTTTTGTTTGTTTGTTCATTAAAATTGTTCATAAGGTTCCATTTCCTGAGGCAAACCAAGGGCAAGAGAAGCAGAGATAGGTAACTAAACATAATCCTCGGTGATCTTATATTGAAACATCAGTGCTCAGCTACTGCCATACATCTTAATTATCCAGCTCTACTCAAACATTCAAATTAACAATTCCAACCAGGAATTCATAAATATCAAACCTTACTGAAAAAGCCTACCTTCTATGTTTATCTCTATTGTATTACTATATTTTATATCAGGCACTCTACCCCAGGATTTAAGACTATTCCTGTCTCTTCCTGCCCTGTTGTAAAAAAGACTTTTTCCTAGAGGGTAATAAACGAGTGGTGCTATTGCAGTTAGTTAGCTATCTGGGTCAAGAGTTTCCTTGCTGTTTCTGTTACAATCAGTTTCTCAGGATGCTTTTCCTCATTCAACCTTATGTCTAAGAACAAAATATTACTGAACTTGAGCTAGCCAGAGACTAAAAGGGCATTTTTCTCAGGCCTGGCTAATGTAGGTGTCTAGAAAGGTTCAGGAATACTCCCCTTGATATCAGCTTGCAGACTCGTTGTCTAACCTACCTCAGTGAAGGAAGCCACAGAGCTGGCCAGCTGATTTGTGAGCAAAATAAATATTTGGTCAACCTACTCCAGCAGTCTGAGGGACCATAAGCCCAAAAAGAAACCCAGATATGTTCTAGAAGGCCAGAAGGGTGCCAAAAGCTTCCCAGGGAGAATGAAGCGTATCATGAAAACTATCAGAAAATCACAGTTGTAGCTGGGTAGTGCACGGGACCATACTTCCCTGGGCCTAATTTTGGAATAACAGCAGTACTCCCAGCCATGCAAGAAGGATGGACAAGGACTTTCTACACTGACACCACTAAGAAGGGAGCAATGCCTACATCAGAAAAAGACTGTAAACTTTATAAGGTTGCTGCAAGTTGAGTCAACTCCCTCTCCAGATGAACCCTCAGCAATATTTGTGTCATCCCCTACCAATGGAAGGAATCCCATCACAGTACTGAAAGAAATATGCTGAATCTATGACATATAGTGAAAATATTAGATTACACTGATGCAGATGAATTAGACCTTGCACAGAGAAGGTATGTGCCATAACTGATATGCACAATGATTTTGCTGCTTTACTGAAAACTTCTGGAGAAAGTGTCATTGTATTATCCATCAGGAGGCTGTTTATTCCAAAGACAGTGTTTTATTGTTGGTTTCAATCTATGCTAATTGTCTCATCATCTGTTGCATTAAACCTTGAACACTTTCATAATTTATTTAATGAAAATTAAGAGCAAAGAGCAAGCAGGCTCCCTTGTAGGGCTCACTGATTCTCAGAGAGAAGCATCATAAAAAAGTGTCGAGAATTGAGAAAACTAGTGTTAAGGTGTTGTGGAAAAGAGGGGTACATTTCTTGATGATTGCCAGTTACTTAAAGACAAAGGCTAGCTATACAACCTTTCTTTACAGACAGCGCACACAGTATTTTGGTGTTATGGTAGCTCTGATGGTCTAAGGACATAAGCATGGCAAGATCTGTAATCATCATCCCTTATTAGACCAACTCATATCTGGAAAAAAATGTTAGGTTTTTGGGCACAGAGGCTATTGTGTACATGAAAGCTTGTCTTCATTTTCCATCACATGATAACGTTGGGGATGAAAAACACAACAATGTAGTTTCTTCAACTTTAGGCTCTTTGGAATCTGTATTTGAAGAGTCTTAGGCCAACCTCATCACTGTTACAAACGCTGTGATTGACTCTGGTTGTTAGTTCACTTTGATCTTGGGGGTAAATCCGAATGAGTGGCATTTGGATCGGAACTTGACACCATCGTGAAGATTTGTCACGAAAATGGGTTAGCCTTCACTTTAATATTTGGCATGCATGATGAAATTATATTTGTGTTGTATATACAGCAATTTTGAGTGGAGGCTTTCTTATAAAAAGATAGAACCCCACAGTCACAAATTTTATATCTCGGTGACTCCCTCTAGGGTCAACGAATCTGATTTCAGGGACTGATGACTTCATTACAAAAAGGACATTGAGGAATTCCCTTAGACTGTCATCACAACACATTGATTGCGTCCAATTTCAGTCTGCACTGAATTAATTATATTTTTATTAGTATTAGTGTTAAGCATAGTTTAAAAACAAGCTTTGCCCCCAAAGATTTCTGTTTAGTAATGCACAGCATTTTAAGGAAAACATCACTACAGAAATCATTACTCATATTAGACTGGTTGTAAAATGGCTAAATGATGGTTGCCCAAATATAATCATTAATAAGGACTCATCGGTAACAAGGGTTTTCCTAATAAAGTCTCTCAGGGATCAGCTGTCAGGATGATATTCCTCAGTATTTTCGCATCAGCTCTGAAGGAAAATGCAGAAGGATTATGGCTGTGCAGGGAGCCCAAAGATCAACCATCAGCGAAAAGGAATGATCATTTACACAGCGGGGACCATTACTCAGTCCAATGGTGGAACACGGGCAAGGAGAAAAGGGTTACATATGAACTGTGAATGTTTTTGCTGGCTCTGGGTTTGCATGTATCCTTCAGCAGTGATAGCACGTCTGTCTGGTTTGAGCTGTCCCAAGCAGCAGACAGGCAGAGGCATCGGCTTCTTGCTGCAGCGATCGCTGTCGTGGCCAGCCTGGAGGACTGGTGTGGCAGCTTCCAGAGTGGCCCTGGGTACACACAGAAGGGACAGGCTGAGTGAAGAAGGCTGCTGCTGAGGATGTGAATCACTGTCGCCTTTTTTTCTTCTTTATTATCACTCCCATCTCAACCTCAAGGCCTGATATTTCTGAGAGGTCTAAAATCAGCAACATTTTTCCTTGTCAGTGGACTCAAATCTCAAAGAAGGATGTTTGGATGAAGAAGACAGAGATTGTTTCTAGTTTATAGTAAGAAATCAAGAAGTCTCATAAACAGGGCAGAACTATCAGTAATAACAGGATGGCAAAACAGCAAAACTCAAGTGCACTAAGATCTTATCTTTGAGAGAATAATAAGCCTTTCAAATCCTTGGCTTGTAATATTATAGTATTTTGTGGATATATCACAATGATTTAAAATGTTAGAAATATATGTAATTATACTATACAAAGTTGTACTAACTAATATATATTATTTCTAAAAGTTAAAAAAAAAACAACTTGCAATATTTTTAAGGTTGAGTTATAGTTTTTTTTACCCAAATTTTGTAAGATATTTTGGAAAAAAAATTGAAGTTGACTTTTACTCATGCAAAGAATGAAGTTCTGCAGTAGTTTTCCAGGAAAAGAAACCTCTAAACAAATAGAAGTTCAAATTTAAAAGAAACAACTAATAGTCTAAGGCAGTAATGAAAGTAGATACAGTATAATTTTTTGTTTGTTGTTGTTAATCAGAAACGATCTCCACTTCCCACAAAGTCATTTGGAATCAGGGAGTGGGGCTCTGAGGAGCAATTGAAGTCAAGTATGCTTCACTAACAGTAATTAACAGCATGCGAGCTGTAGTACTCTGCTGCAGTGAAACAGGATTAAGCAGGATGAAGGAACTCGTTACATTACTTTGAGAAAGATTCCACTTTCTTTTAATGCTGATGTAAATCTGCAGTAGCTTCAATTGCTTTAATATAGTCACTCATGTTAGACAATAATAGAGAACAAAATTTAGGCCATTGTCCTTTATCAGAATTCACATCTCATGGACATTAATCCGAATGCTCATTTTTAAAACTACTACTATCAAAATAAGCAGTAACTGCCTGCATACAAGAAGGTTTTGTGCATGTGATTATTCCATATAATTTTTTCCAATGTATAAGTGAAAGCTACAATCCACAGAAAGAAGGCTTCTTCTAGTCACTTATTTACATTCGTTATTAAACACCTCCCAATGCTAGACAACTATTTATTTCTGAGAAAATGCAAGGTCCGTTTCCAATGGAAATATGTTTGCTAACAGACCACATGGAACAGGATAAACATTTAATTATGTCATTTTGAAACTCCAAGAGGATCAGCTAAGCTGTAATTTGTCATGTTATTCTGGTTTTGAATACTTCACGGTAAACTGTCTGATTATATAAATTCACGTTGGCTCTCATGTTAAAGGCATTTTTGCTTTTGAGTAATACAGGACAGAAAAGGATTTTCTCTCCAGAAATTGGGGGGTGGGAGTTTTTCTATGGAACCAATACTGCTTTGCAAAAACCGACCAGTTTACAAAACACTGGAGGTGACTACTGTGAACTAGTTTTTTTGGCCAGAAGACTAAAGCATTTCCATCTGCCCTCAGCCATTCAGACGTTATCCTAGGAAATTTTTTCATAGGAGATTGAAATGGAAATGATAAAACTGTTTGCTAAGGAACATAGAACCTATAATTGACTTTACTCCCCAAGTCTGAATAATACTTTCCTTTACCTAAAATGCATGAGCACATTTACGTCTGTGGTTCATTTTGGCACAAAACTACATTAAAGCTTCTCTCTGAAAAGGAGCTGATTTCTGCCCACATTGTTTACTGTCTTCTCATCCTTCTTCAAATATTAAATGAGTACCGCAATCAATTTCAAACTATTAAGTTATAGACTTTAGTATTCTTGATGGTCATCCTGCTCAAAAGTGACACACAAAACCAAAAAAACAAATAGACGTGATAAGTAAATGTGTTGCAATGTATTTATCCAAATATGCTGATGGAAAATGTACTCAGTTATCAACTTTCATTAGGCTTTTTGAAGTCTGTAATCACAGCTGACATATGCAAAGTCAAAGAAAGCTTTAAGAAGACTATCATTTAGATTATATATACTAGTTTTCTGGAATTGTTGTAACACAGTTGAAATAATTACTGATCTAACAAATTTTTGAAATTTCACATTCAGCGCTTGAAAGCCTTGACTTCACTATAATGCAGAACTGATCTTTGACAAAAGGAAATCTCCTAGTGATTTTGTATATTCCCCTTGAGTCCCCAGCCTGCACCCTATCCAAAAAAGAAGATGCATGAAGGTCATTTTTGGAAAGAAGACTGGTGTTTCTCCATTTCTTGCATTATTACTCCATCTTCCTGTCTTTGCAGATTCTGGTTCATACATATCGTGTTCATACATGTTCAGAAGATGATTTGGGTTACACTATCAAAACAGTGAAAAATTAATACAGCAGCTCTGTCCTGAAGTTCTTAATAAGACACTATATGTCTTGACTGAGTGGCTCAGTTCAGAGCTCTGAGAGAGCAATGGGTCCAACACAGATGAGAGATGCATCTACAGCGTGCATGGAAGTACTGGACGTCGCAGAAAAGGCAAGTTGTTTGTGTTGGTCCCTGACAAAGACGAGGGAGATCCATTATTTGGGGGGAAGAGATCCATTATTCTCAAACTGAAGTGAGAGCAGAAAACATTTCAGAATAAATGCATGCAATGGATAGTAAAAAATCCAAGGACCACATTTCCTTTTACATAAAGAAATGCAGTGAAAGCATTGCACTGTCATTTGCAGTGCATAATTTGGAGATGGTTCAAAGGTTCAAAAAATATTCAAAAACTGCAAAAAATGCCTGTAAGAGTGAGAGAGAGACTTTAAGACCACAGTCTCTTTAACCTATCAAAGGGAAGACTGAGAGGAGAAATTATTGCACAGTATAAATTATCTCCATGAGAGAAAAATACTAATACAGGTATTAAGTAGCTTTTCAAACCGGCAGTGAAAAGTGCAACAAGAACTAAAGGCTGAAAGCTAAAGCCTGACATATTCACATTATTAAACAGGCAGAATATTTTAATGGGGAGGGTAGTTTAGCTCTGAAACGTGGTAATAGAGGAAGTAGCAGATTATCCATCTCTCATGGTCTTCAAAGTAACTATGCTGCACTAAAACACGAAGGAACTACGGCTTCTTAATGAAGCAATTATAAAGAAAACGTTAACAGGTACAAAACAGGCTTCTTCTTGTAACCTCACTCTGGGAAATGACCGGACTGTTTCAGGTGAAAATCAAACATACACAAACACAGAATTAGCTTGAAGCAGGCTCCTTAAAGGGGAAATTTTGCAAGGCTGTAGACAAATTAAATGCAGTCTTAATTATAAGCAGTAGTTCCAGCTCATTCTTTTCAAACAACCCTTGGATTTTACTGGTCTTCTGTACAGAAGGTCAGGCAGAAAAAATTTCCACAGCCCAGGGTACTAAGCAAAATTATTGACAGCATCTAGTCATCGCTAAAGTGATTGCTTTCAAATATACACAAAATTACTGTAGCTTCATAGCCGTATTCATAAATATTTGTAATAGTCTTGATTAAAATTTCAGATAAAAAATCCGATTTTAGATTCAGAAAAAAATATTTCATTCTTCATGAGGACACTAACCTTTTCAAAATGCAATGTAACATTAAAACAATTATCTAGTGCATTGCTTAAACCAGAAACAATCTGAAATATAATGCAATTATAGGGATCGAGTATGTATTTTTAAATAGCGAAAATACATCAGGTCTTGAGAGCTTCCAAGTTTTTGAAAACTTTTTTTTTCAAAATTTTTCATCAGTGTAGTACTAGGGGTCAAGTGCCCTGTAGCCTTCAACTATAAAGTACAGAGATAGTTCTGTACCAAAGCCAGACATACCCACGTGCATATAGGAATGTGCACTCATACACATGGATCGGATGCAAGTAACAGAGTTTGGCTTCATGTTTGCAAATCACATTTTTTCTCCCCCTCCCCTAAAATTCAACCGTTGTAATGTAAGCCTTATTAGATTTTCTACTTATTATTAATCTGGAGGCCCTCCAGCCTCCTCCCTACTCTCTTTCTTATTCGTTTTTATACTTCTGACCCGATGCAATCTGCCTGCAGGGGCAAATACAGTTATCTCCTTCTAAATTAAAATTGTAACTCATTTGATACAGTTTACACAAGGCCTCAGCTTTGACACATGCAATTACTATGAACATAGGAGGAACATGATTGCTGAGAGCCACCAGAAATAGAGTTTAATCAGAAAACATGGAGTTGTTCCAACAGATTTATAATTTCACCGCTTGCTATTCTTTTATGTTCCTGAGTGTTCGGATAATTAGATACACCAGTTTTTTGCTTCCCAAGGGGCCCGAGAAAGCAAAATTCCTACTTTTACATTAACAAGATGAAATTATAATACAAACAATCCATAACTTTTTTGTTGAAATGACAAATTCATACAAGATTAATTTTAGTACTTACAAAATGTTACAAATAATTTGTTCTGTAGTATCGGTGTGTATCTCATAATGTAGACTTATGTGAATTAATTACCCATTCAGATGGATCACCCAGTCTGCCGGCTTTTACTCACATAAGAACCCCTAGGTAGCTCACCTCACCTATCTTAAAAGGCGGCTTTTTTAAATAGGTCTTTAAAAAAGCAAGGTTCACATTTTGTGCCATTGTTAGGGAATGATCCTCCGGTGTAGTGGATCAGATCCAAAAAAAAAAGGAGATGTTACAAAGCCAGATTCATAGCCCCGCCTGATCTCTGTGCCTCAAGCTCATCTCTGAAAAAAGGAATATTAAATGTATTTGATCAAGTTCAGCGAAACATAGCGTTGAATCAACAGAGACACCACTCACTATAATTAGAAAGGAAGATGCAGACTTCAACTATATGCTGCCTTGCATGATGGCATTACATTCTTCTGAGGATAGGATTGTTCATGGCTCGATTGCTTTTACAAATAAAAGCATCTGAACAGTAAATATGAATGAATAGACATGTGCAACATTTACAGTCTTTTTACCGAGGTCTGAATGCGTTCATTTTAATTATACTTTAATATCAAGTTTCCCAGGCTGATGGATGGGCCTCTGGGAGGACTATGGGTCAAATAAGGAGTAAGGTTACAGAAAAGAATTACAGAAAATACTTTGGGTAAAGAAAATGCACGGCTGATGATGTGCTCTGTCATACAAATGTGGTCCTGGAGCTCTGGCCGCTTTTTCCAGAGGCCACCTGCTTTCTATTTCTCCTTTTATGTTAGCCATTAATTCTGCTGCCACAGGCACAATTCATACTCACAAGGTTGGAGGCTCAGACAGGAGCAGCTGCTGTTTCAAATGGCACTACTCCATTCCCAAGGCAGCCAACTCAGCTGCAACAACATCAGTGACCTGGATACACCAAATTCACCAAAAGACAGACTTTCCCATCCTTAACGTACTCTTTTCTGCTGAGTACATAACAGCAAGGTGAATTCATAAGGCTGGAAGGAAACAAATTGCAAGTGTGACAAAGTTATGGAAAGAAAGAGTCTCAAAGAGCAACAAAGAGAAGCAAAGGAGAAAAAAAAAAAAAAGGAAAAAAGGGATTACATAAATATTAGTGCTGAGGTTGACAATCTGTCTCAAGCAAACTGCTTGGTCTAGAAGCTTTCCTGTGTTAGTAAAAAGCTAAAGAGATGGCAAAATAGAGACATGGAGTACCATCATGTTTGTTTAAGTCCAGGATGGCTGAGTCCAGCTCCAAAGGCAGATTTATTTTATTTGGCCCAGGAAGATGCCCTGAGCCACTGGGATACACTGCTGTTCTGGCAGCCTGCGCACCTCCAGCCCTCTCCCCAGGACCCCACGCTCAGCAGGCTCTGTGGTAGGAGGGCAAAGCACCTGCAGAGCCATATCAGGTCTTAGAGAGTCTATGAGCTGAGCCGTGCTCGTGGGCAACCTGTGCTTTTTTTTTTTCCAAGCCCGTTTTTGGTTTCATCTCAGCCCATTCTGGGAAAATCCAGCCCAGGAATCCCTGCATCACATTTCCAGAACTGGAAAGGCAGGTAGTGCAGCTCAAAGCAGCCCGATGCTATTACAGGCACAGCTCTTGAATTGCATCGATGCTGGTACAAGGAGGCAGGAGCCGGCGGCCAGGAGCAGGGTCAGGGAAGAGGTGGGGGAGAGAAAAGGACCACAGCGGCCCTGAGCAGTCTGCCTTGTGTCACAGTGGAAACACCCCCTGAATTTCGTCACGCCCCAGTGCACCAGGGAGAGTTAGAGCTTGGGAGCAGTGCTCCAGTAACATACGGGGACATGTGAGCATGGGCTCACAGTGAGCGATTTTGCAATATCCTGAATGGAGAAGAGACTGACCGTTCCCTGTCTCATCCAGTACAAGCAGCAAAAGCCATCAACTTAATTTAGTAGCAGCCACATTCAAAACAAAGAAAAGGAAGTGGCTCACCACACAGCAGATGGGAGAGCTGAGAAACTCCTCACCCAAGAGACTGTGGCTGCAAGAAGTCTGGTGGGGCTCAAATGGAGGCTGCAGGAGCGCTTAAAAGATCCTGAGTGTTGTAAAAGGGACCAGAGCAGTCTCAAGAAATACCCTCAGACGGGGAAGTTTTAAAAGGGAAGTATTTTATAGATTTGCTTTTACTGTTCCCAAGCCATCTGCTTGTGGACACTGTTGGAGACAGGATAATGGATCAGTCGGCCCACGATCGGTACCAGTCCAGCCACTCCTCTGCTCTTAAGACTGATAAATCCCACCAGCTTCCAGTTAGCAGCAGCTGGGAGATTTCCAGGGCTGCAGCTAAACTGCTGTGTTCAACAGCCACATTAGGCCTATCCTCCAAAAATATGCCTAATCACATTTTTAACCTGTTTCTGATCTCCACAACATCTTGCAACAATGAATTCTAAAATTTGTTTATAAATTGTGTATAAAGGCACTTCATCTTTGTCACTTTAAATATGGCACTTGGCACCTTCATTGAAAGCGCTCTACTCGCCACATGACAGGAAAATAGTAAAAAAGAAGGGGATCTTTTTCATACTCTTTTTCATACATTCATACAGCTCTTCTCTAGCCTGAAGCAGTTCATTTACTTATTCATATTTCTTTATAACTCAGCGCAAAATTATTCTCATAAAATGTTAGAAAATACATATCTTAGGAGGGAGCTTCAAGAATTGAATGTCAAAATCTACTACAGATAAAATGTAGGAATTTAAAGGATAAACATTTATTTCTATAGATTATTTGCAATTCCTATTACGGTCTTCTGTTGTGCTGCTTTTTCACCGAATACAGACTCTACATTTGTACCAGACTCTTCTGCATCCCTCTGTCCTAGTTCAGACATTTACAGGCATAAATTAAGTCTAAGGGAGTTGGTTAGGACACTGAGTACTGTAATATGAACGCGGAAACACCAAATGTTAACTATAGCAGTGGGGAATCCACAGCACTTAAAAAGAAAGGACTGTATAAAGGGATATACTGTATTTTTACAATGGCCATGAAAATTGATAGTAACGGTGGCTAGATAGGAATGACGATAGAATAAAAACACTTTTGCTAGACTTAAACTATTCTCCTGTGTTTGTAAATAGAGATAAAAGCAAATGTATACACTTCCAGTGTAAAGACAAAATCTCTGTTACCCGCTAGAAACAGTTTGAATTATTTGCGGGACCAGAATAGGCTTCCACTAGATGGTGCTCCTAGCTTTAGAAAAGCCATAAACGGATTAAGCCCCTGCAATGCAAGGGGAGGGAACAAGTTGTTTCATGGACCGGTGAACCAACAAACGTGAAGTGGCTCCTTGCAGATCTCAATCTGCCTTCGCAGATCCCCATGCTGCAGTAATTTTGCTCTTCCCTCACGTCTCCTAAGAACTCACAAGCGTAACATTTTCAATCTCCTTTTCCTACAACTTCTCCTCCCTAACCCTCATCTCCTGCCCATGCCCCTTAGCTACGAGCTGGCAGCGTGCCCTGGCCAAGCTGCGTGAGTGCCCACCGGCCTCAAGCCCGCTGAGCCCATGCTCCAGCCTTCCCACCGCAGAGACCGGCCTTCCTGCCTCATGCTTTCCTTCAGCTGCAGAATTTCACACAGCCTGTAAGACACCTCTAGGACGTCTTCTGCAAAGCAGGCTCAGGAAGAAACACCATCTCTCTGAAAGCCACTTGAGGAAAAAATACGTATATACATATATTGTGGAGCTTCTTTATCTGGTCATCTTCATTCTTGCTGCAATTCTTTTTACCTCCTCCACTACTGCCATAAGGCGTTACCATCTTCTTCATTTTTGACAGGTAAAAAAAAAACAACCCACTTTCCCTAATATTCCACACAGACACTCACTTTTGCTATTCCATTGGCAGACATTATAGTGTAGATTGAACCCCCAAAAAGGCATTAATTTCTTTGAATTATTGGGTAACACCTGCTGATTCCTGATGTTCATCAACACCTGATGTTGAAATACTGGAGACATTTCAGAGATGAGCTGCAAAAATGGTTGAAGATAGGAAAAAGTAACTCCCAATGAGAGATTCAAAGCGTTCAAATCTGTCCACTTTAAAAGTGCTTAAGCACCATCAAGTCCCAAGATGGGAAAAGAAGGTAAGAATTAGTACAGAGCAAAAAGATATAGACATAGCTAAGTCCAACACATTATCTGTGTGCAGCAGAGTTGGTTCACGTGCATTTGGGGATACCTCATGCTCACTGGGTGCATGAAGAACAACTGCAGCCAAGTTCCTGGGAACATTGCACTTGCCGAGCCAACGCGGAGCAAGCAGGCATTGCAAACAGACTAGGCGGTCACTGAAAGCACCAGACTTACCACGTGTTGCGTACAGCCACCGTGCACATGTGCCACAACCGTACTGAGGCTTTTCAGACACACTCAAGCCTGGTCAGAGCTGCTGTACAACTCAGATTGTGCAATTATTTGAAGGGCTGATGGCATAGACTTGTGAGGTGGAAGAAGCTAAAACTGAGCAGACACATTTGTATGAAGTCTTCCCAAAGGGCCTTTTTTTGCAAGAACTGCCTGTCTTTGGCTCAGAACAGCTACCACTGGTTGGTGGAAGCAGCAGCTGGCAGCACCAGCAAAATTTTTGCCTTAAAAGTCTGCTGCTATGGTTCACTAAAGTGAGATTTCTCTTTAGGATGTAAGGTTTTCCTCTGATATTTAGATCAGCATTTAAAATTGCTGTAACCAGAGCACTGTTGATAAATCATTGTTGTGACAGTAGTACACACTGCCATCATGAAGGATCAGTACCCAGTGTTGCAATGCATCTGGAAATACCACATACTCATGTGGGCTGCTGGTGGGATTCATGTACCCAATATACTGAGTTTAATCACAGAAAGAATACTTCTCTGTTGTTTGTCAGAGTTACAGAGAAATCCGTAATTATAGTAAGACTGGTTTATCACTCTTAATAGAATCATAGAATAGAATCATAGAA
>NW_009234063.1:0-890 GCF_000690835.1 Fulmarus glacialis | reverse complement strand
CCAGGGGGGCTACGCTGGTGTTTGCGCTCGCGTCCCAAAGACCTGCATTTTCAGAAATTATTTTGGACGGGCCCCTGACTGTTAGGCATTCGGGCACTGAATTCCTAGGCAATCGGAGCGCTGCCCCCGACCACCCCCAGACAGAGCCCTTGAATTCACTTCCCATTTCTGGACAGTGCACAACTTTGAGATTTTCCTCACTTTTTGTAAAGCCACCATCTGAGAAATGCATTGCTCTTCTGTTACAGCAGCATTAGAATTAACAATTTAGCTTATCTGATGTCAGTCTAGGAAAGAAAATGCAAAACACATCCTTTTTTTCCCCTCAAAAGCTAAGACAAAGATTAATTCTTCGCAGAAACTCCTCATGTGCTGTAGCATGTAACAACTGCAGATAACCGTTTTTTAACAAAACTGTGCAGACCGCTATTCCGTAATGTAAACTCCATCCCCTGGGTAACGTACAGGACAGAGGAAATACAACTGCAAATTGCTGTCATGCATTTAGAATAAATCTATCCATACTTTGGGACAGATAGCCTTTTCTTTGATCTGCCACTCCAAACACATACTTAAAACAATTACCGCGGGCACAATGGTGAAGGCAGGAACCCCCCAAACCCGCTTTGTTAGTACAGGGGAAAGGACAGCTGAGCAAGCAGAAACTGCCCCCCGGCCCCTCCCCGCGCTCCCTACGCGATTTGCAACACACAGACACCCTCCACTGGGGCTGTGGTGTGTTTTCTGGGCATCAGTGGAAATCCGCAGCACACTGGGCTGCCTGCCTCTCTGCCAGCGAATGCACGTAACTCCTGCCAGGCATTCCCCGGGAACCGGTGCCGACGCACCCTTCTGCACCCACTTCCCCCACTCGCTCCCACCCAGCGGCG
>NW_009234062.1:530-1421 GCF_000690835.1 Fulmarus glacialis | reverse complement strand
CGACGCACCGCAGGTCTGTAAGCCCGCGCTCTCTCGCTCTTTTCCTTGAGCCTTTCTGAAGCGCCGTCCCTATTCCCCTGGGTCTTTCCCGGGTGGTGTGGATGGGGTGTGCTGGTCCGTGTCTCCGTGAAGGAATGAAGAAAGGGAGGTGGTATCCCCCTTGCACTCCGTGCAGGCAGCTAGCGGCGGCAGTTCGTGGTCCTTCGATGGTCACAGGTTCAGCTGAGAGCTTTTGACTACAACTCTCGTATGAGTTAGTAACGGTGAACGCGGTAAATCAATGATACTCGGGAAAATGTGCTGGACGCTTGGTGTTGGAGAGTTTTCCTCCCTGATCGTTTTTTTCCCAAATCGATGTATTTGGACCTGGTTGATAGCTGGATGCAAAACCGTTGCTTAATGCTGTTTCCCAAAGGAAAAGTTGGTGTGTCTCCATGAATGGAGAAGTAACAGATTGTTCCTCCCTAGTGAGTGCTCCCCTCTTCCGCCGAGTGCCCTCTCCTCTTTTGGAGGAAGGCAGCTGCAGAAATGGCAGCATTAATGGGACGGGTAAATTTTATGCAGGCATGATTTTTCCGAGTTCTTTGTGCAGTCATTTCT
This sequence comes from Fulmarus glacialis, assembly GCF_000690835.1. NCBI lineage: Eukaryota > Metazoa > Chordata > Aves > Procellariiformes > Procellariidae > Fulmarus > Fulmarus glacialis. The sequence continues at coordinate 821 of NW_009234062.1, read as the reverse complement.
CATTTCTTTTTCCTGGGTGGTAGTTCCCTCTTTCTTTACCGTTCCTGATCTATCTTTCATACACAGGTGAAGGTGTAGAATGGGATCTTAAGAAAAAATAAATCGCCTTTTGTATTGCAGAGCTTGTCTTCTTTTTCGATCATAGAATCGTAGAATCATAGAATCATTAAGGTTGGAAAAGAAGGTAGACAGCTACAAAAAAAATCGTGGTAGAGCTTGTGCTTTTGGACTAACGGGCTGCGACTCGTAATACTCTGCACGTCCTATTACGAAAAAGTATTTTGAAACTCA
>NW_009234062.1:0-517 GCF_000690835.1 Fulmarus glacialis | reverse complement strand
ACTTCTTTTTGCCCGTGCGGTAGAAATCCCACGCCCGCGGAAGGCCTCTGCCTTGCTCCTGGTTGGGATCGCCTGTCTTGTTAAAGAAAAGCACGGCTTAGAGAAAGGCCAATGCAGGAAATCACCGGTCACCATTTGAGGGGGATCTCCATCGCTGCCTTGGGCTATTGGTCGGGATGTGGGGAATTAACGTGGCTGTATGACGCAGCTTTGATCTGCAGAAAGGGTGAGGGAAAAGTCATTCAAGCACGACTGCTACAAAAAGCTGTGCAATTCGTGGTGGAGACTGTGCTTTCGGACTAATGCGATAGGGCTGGCAGTATTATACACCTCATATATTACTTGACATATATCGCCACAAAAAGAGTTTTCCCGTGCGGTAGAAATAGTATGCCCACGGAAGGAGTGTTATTTCTTTCTGGTTGGGATCGCCTCGAGGATCAAAGGAGAGGTGGGCTCGGGAAAAGGCCGCGCAGGAGGCCACCGCCGGACGGGACCCGCTGTCTCCGTGGCGACG
>NW_009234061.1:5660-5968 GCF_000690835.1 Fulmarus glacialis | reverse complement strand
GGGCAGTAGGGGTGGGCAGGAAAGGGAGAAATCCCTGAGCTTTGATATTTCTAAAATACGTCCTGTGCCATGTTTTATTTGAATGTTGTTTAGTGCGAAAAAAAAAAATCGAAAAAAAAGGTGGGAGTTTTGTTAACTGAATAGATGCTTTTATTTAAATGCTGCTGGAGTGGTTCTGGAGGTCACGAACAGACAGGAAGGGAGATCCCAAGGTTGATTTTTCTTTTCCCGGGGGATCGCTGAGGGATGGTTGGTGTTTTGTTGAGCTCGTCCTCGTTTTCCCGGTCCGGTGGCCGTGGGCAGGGCTG
>NW_009234061.1:5083-5610 GCF_000690835.1 Fulmarus glacialis | reverse complement strand
GTGGGGCGGAGGACGGCTGCGGGGGCTTGGGGGCCTGGATTTTTTTGGCAGATCCCCTGGTGCTGGAGCAGCCTTAACGAAGCCCCTTTATTTTTTTTTTTTCTCCCCATCATCTTTTTGTGCTGATGCAGGGGAAGGGACCAGATCTCCAGGGAAAGGGGAGGCAGCTCCTCTGCATCTCCTGACCGGGATCCCCCCCGGCGAACCCCCCTGGGTGACCAGCCCACGGAGGGGCTGGGATGCTCGGCCACCATGGGGCCATCACCCGCTCCTCCACTCGGGAAGCCCAAATGTGTGCAGGACTTTCCGCCCAAGGTTGACCTTTCTTTCTCTGTCTTTTCCTTCTTTCTCCCCCTTTCTCTCCTTGCTGTCACCCCGTCTCCCCTCCGCCACCTCTGCCCTGCCGGGGGGTTCTCTGGACACCCGAGGTCTCTCCCTCGGCTGCCCCCTTCGAAATGTCAGATCCTCACGGGTTTGTGCTTTCCAGAGATGAAAAGGTGCCGGAATGCTGCCTGGAATGGCAGGCG
>NW_009234061.1:2332-4966 GCF_000690835.1 Fulmarus glacialis | reverse complement strand
AAACTCTGCCAGGAGCAGGTGGCTGTCGAAATCCAAGCGGAAAGAAGCCCAGCTGATTTCTGTCCGTTCCCTTAAATCGCAAGTTAAGGGGGGGAGAGGGAGAAATAATGAAGTTTTTAATTAAAAAAAAAAAATAAAAGCGTGTATATATATATATGTGGTTACAATCTAATTCTCGTGCCCCAGTGGGGTGCTGTATAGTTAACTGAAGGAGAATCGAACCAATATAAATATGAAATGAATTTACACAGCCAGTTAAAACAAAACAAACAACAACTACAAAAAAAAAAAAAAAAGGATACCAAATGGTCTGGAAGAAATTTCCAAGCCTTTCTCACCATGCAGAACAATCGTTTGAAGCCTGCACATCTCTCATTATGTTGTAATTTTGTTTGGTTTTGTTTTGTTTTAATAAGGAGGGAAAGGAGAAGATGCTGATTAAAAAAAAAAAAAAAAAACCCAACAAAAAACCCAACCACAACAGCAGAACTATGTTTGAAAAAGAAGTAATAATTGTTTCCCAAACCTATGAACCCCGAGCTGTCGCTGGATTTCTGAGAGCTGTGGGCTGTTGCATGACTGTGCTAGATTTTAGTCTGAGTTGATCTTTTTAAGAAACAGAAGAAAAGAAAAAAAAACCATAAAACAAAAAAACTGCAAGTGTTGAATATTAGAGGTTTGTTTAGACCTGTTATCTTTTTTTTTTTTTTATTTGAAATTAATTTGTCACTTTCTCGTCCAAAAGAAAAAACAAAAACAAAGCAAAAAGAAAGACTTCAGAGGTTCACATCTCAAATGTGGTACTCGGAGAGCCTTAAAGGACAGCTGTGTGCCCGCCTGTGCCGGGGCCACCGCCGCCTGCCGGCATCTCCCTGGGTGCTCCGGTGGGACAAAATCCTCCCCGGGGGTCCTTTGTAGGACTTGCTGCCGCTGCAATGGGGCGGAGGGGTGCCCGCAGCTCCCTTTGGTGCAAGGTTGGCCCAAAGCTTCTTCCTTGCGCCACTGCCAGGCGGGCGGCATTGGCGGAGGTCCTGGAAATCGCCCGGAGGTCGGCGGCCGTGCGTCGGTGGTCATTGCGATCCAGTGGAAGGGGAGAGGTTGCTCTGAAGTCTCTATCCGAAAGTGGCGTGGGCCCTGCCTGTTGCAGTGGTAAGAGCTTCTTGGGGAGCTTTGGTGGCCATTGAGGGAGCCAAGCACGTCGTTTTTGTGGTGATTGAAAGGGGATGGTGGGACCCTTCCCGTTGGTGGTTGGAGAGGATGGAGAGTTGTTCCTAATTGAAACATTCTAAATGTTTCCTCATTGGTGAACGAGGGCTGGAAGCACCGTTAAGAGCAGAGGGTTTATTACCCTATTGCTTTCCTGGCAGCGATGCTGCTGGGTGCTCCCTCGGCCGGGCTGGAGGGACAGGCGAGCTTCTTGGCCATGGTGGGTCTGGGTTGGATTTGGGCAGCAGCGAGGTGCCGGGGGGGTTGTGCCAGGCAGGCCGGCAGTGCCATGGCGTGGCTGTGCTCCCTGGGCTCCCCTTGCTGAGTCCCCATTGTGCTGTGGCCTGGCTCTTCCCGCCCCATGACGATGCTGAGAGCTGTGGTGTGGTCTTGGGGATGGGTTCCCGTTGGCTTCCTCCTGGGGAGCTTTGGGGTGTCTGCAGTGTGCTCCACCAAAGGATCCCCCCAGCACCTCCCCACCCCTCTGGGGTCCCCTTGCTGCCTCTAACGGGGAGGGTGGCAGTCGGCAGGGTGGGCATCGCAATGCTGCCCGCAGCCTCCGGCGCTTCTTGGTGCTACCTTTGCCTTTCGTGTGATGCCCAGCGTCCTTAATCGTGCCAGGCAGCCCGTCCTTCCTCCCTCGCCCCAGCCTGGCGGGGGGCAGAGCCGGCTGGCGGCCTCCGTCTAACCCTGCCTAGAAGCGGGGAGAGGCTGGGAAGCATTTGCAGGACTCCTCTACTGTGCCCCAAAAATGGGGTGAGATGGAGAAGCATCCCCTGCCCTGAGCCTGTGTTTCGGGGAGCTCCCGCTCTGCCCCCCGCTGTCGGAGGCAGCTGGACCCCATGAGCTGCTCCCCGACCACTGCAGCAAGTGGGTCCCTCCCTGCCCCCCCTCAGCTCACATTGCCTTTTCTCTTCAGTTTGGGATTCAAAAAAATGTGCGGTCGAGCCTGGAAGTGTCCCCCGTGCCTGGCCCCGGCGTCCCCCCTGGATGTCCCCCCCTGGACGTCCCCCCCGGGGATGGGGAGCAGGGGACGGGTAGCAGGGTCCCCCCCCGGCTCACCCAGTCCCCACCAAAGTGCACAACGAGCTGTCCTTTAAGAAAGCAGGGGGAAACCTAACGCGGACTCGGCGAAAGGCAGAGAATTTTAATAGTTTTAAAAAATTAAATGGGGGAAAAAAAAAAAAATCCGGAGTCCTGATTACCTTTCTGTGATTGTTTCAGACTTGAAGCAACAGGACAGAGTGGATGGGTGAAAAACAATTCAGTGTGTATTTTTTTTTCCTGCTATTTCCTATTTTAATGTTCTTCAGATTTAGTACTTGTAAATAAACACACGCATCAAGGAGAGATTAAACATTTTTGCTAAAGCTGGTGTCTCGCCTGTGTTTTTAGGGGTGATGCAGGCGGGAGAGGCTTTGGGGAAGG
>NW_009234061.1:0-2121 GCF_000690835.1 Fulmarus glacialis | reverse complement strand
CCGGGAGCAGCAGCCGAATCTGTGGCAGCGCCGGGGTATCACGATGCAAAACGGCATCGGGATGGGCCAGCATCACTGGGGCCGCCGGGTGCATATGTGGGGACACGGACCCCGAGCTGTGGCTGTTCACAGCCCCAAAGCGGCCCTGGGGGCTGCTCTGGGTGCTTGCAGGGGGATTTGCATGGAGGATGTGTGCAGGGTGGGAGGGGGCTTCTCCACCAACCACTTTCCTGGGTGGCTTATATTGACTTGTTTTAAACCGTTGGATTTCACTCGTCGCCTTTCAAAGCACTTGGAGCTGTTGCTCAGATGCAGAGGAGCTGAATCTGTCACGCTGCGAGGGGGATGAGGAGAGGTGAATACCTGCCCAGCTGCAGTGCCGCTCGCCGGGGTCTGGGACTGGGACAGCTTTGGTTCTGCCTTTCGGCCATCCTGGTCCTTCCTCCCGCGGGGACATAACGGGGTGATGACAGCACAAGTGCTCGGGGACCAGGGGGAAGAGGTACGCGGTGGTAGGGTGATGCTGCAGTCAAGTCTCCGCAGGCTCTGCAAGCTGTAGGGCATCCTCTTTTACAGTTCCCGGTCTTTAAGCTTTGCAAAGTCCTTGTGTCACCCCATGACTCTGGGTACCTCCAAACTGCGTTACAGGGTGTGCAGGATCCTGAAGCAAAGCACCAGGAGAGGAAGCCCAGGCCAGCAGCCGGCCACCACAGCACCCTGCTCGCGGTGGTGACCTTCCCCGGTGACGCTGGGGGACGTTCCCTGGCAGAAGGAGGTGAGTTTGGGGGGGTGCATCCCTGGGGTGTGGGGTCGAGGTCGGGGCTCGGCCCGGCACACAGAGCAAAATCACACAAACTAAGCTGCTTTTTTTTATTATTCTTTTCTTAGCGTCTTCCCTTCCTGGGGCCAATTTCCTGAGGGTTTGGGGCTGGCAGGGCTGGTTGTGTGCTGTGGATTGTAAATGCGTCTTGTCTCTGCATTTAGTATATGTACAAACTGGGTGTTTTTTCTGTTTTCTCCCACAGTTCTACTCTCCAGCAAGGAGACCATCAGCAGCCAGTATTAAACTTCCACTATCTTAGCCATAGTGCCATTAAAACAAAGATTGATTTGGTCTTTTTTTTCCCACCTTAAAAAAGTTTTCTTTCACCAACCTTTCAAATGTTTAACAAAATCACATTGGAACTGAATTTTGTTCAGGTTTCTGGAAGAATTTAACTGAGGGCAATGGGAAAAAAGACCCTCATTTCCCCAAATTTTGTGGCTGCAAACACTGTCCTGGCGGCCACGCGGGAGCTGGTGGCAGCTGAGCGTCAGGCAGGTGAGCGCTCTGCTGGGTACGGAAACGTATTTAAGTAACTTCCAAAAGTTTTCAGTCCAACATGTTGTGGGGCTTTCGTTGCTTTTGGGGTCTTTTCATGGCATGGGGGTGAGGGTCTCTCCCCAAAGAAATGGGTTGGGTTTCTGTGCTGGCATGTCCTTGTTGGATGTGTTGGAGGGGACCCCACGCTCCAGCCTGCAGCAGTCCCCCCGCCAGTGCAAAAAGCAGAGCCAACCCCTCTTGTCCCTTCAATGACTCCCCTCCTTGGGGGCTCGGCACTGTTGGGGTTCCCTGCCTTCCCTGGGAACAACAGCCATGGATCCTCTCCTGCTTTGAGTTGAAATTTCTTGCTGGAGGACATCTGCCTGCTACGGCGGGGTGCAGAGAGGGGAAGGGGTGACCTTGGCACCCATCTGGGAGATGCTGTTGTCCCCATAAACCCTCTTGCTGGACCTTGTTGTTTTACTCTGAGCCCTTTGCAGGCAGGATTTTTATGTTTTTTTCCTCCTTCTTAATACTTGCTCTGTTGTTTTACCAGGGAACAAAAGCTTAAAAACCTCCTGGTTGGCCAAATAAATATCTAGTATTTCATGATCGCCAGGATGTTCTTCAATACAAATTGCACCAGTTTTCCCAAGGAGTAAGAGCTGCTGGCATGAAGCCAGGGCCTCCAACGACAGCTACAAATGTCTTTGTTTGCCTCCTCAGTTCTAGTGCAGAGCTAAGCAGAAAAAGATTATCAAGGCCTGTAAATGATTGTGTAATCCACAAATGCACTTTATTTGATTAAATGATAAAAT
>NW_009234060.1:5946-9220 GCF_000690835.1 Fulmarus glacialis | reverse complement strand
TGTTCACCGAGCGCCCTGTGTTGTAGTTGCACTCCAGCGTGTAGCTGTGAAGCACAAGGAAGCCCACGTTACCCGACGGATCCACACCTGCCCGAGACAGGAGCACTACTGCTGCGACGACACCAAGCAAGCAGAGCTGGGGTCCCCCCTCAGCCCCGGGAGGGGAGGCTCCGGGGGGGAGTCTGGAGAGAAGACGTGGCTCCTGCCCGTGACGCGCCGGCGAGCCGCAGCTCTTGCTGCGACCTGCTTCATGTGCGCTGCATTTTTTCATCTGCTGAGATAGGAATAAGGGAGGTAAAAAAAGCAGCAGTTGGCCGTCAGGTGGAAGCCAGAAGCATGCTGAGGACAGGAGAGGCACCCGTGACACAGCACCCAAGGAACCGGACTCTGAAATCAATGTCCCCAGCCATGGGGGAGCTGGAGAGCAGGAGCAGGAGTGGCCAGTGATCACTGAGCTCCCACCTCTTATCTTAAATCAACAGTCAGGGCACCCACAGCAGTTAGGGACACCTCAACTGCTTTTCAGGGTGAAGCAACTACCAAAAGATGTTCTCTGGTTATCGTAAAAGGGTCTGCAGTCATCCCTGGTGAGTTCACGCTAAGGACAGGGTGAGAGATTCAGAAAGGGCACAGGAGGACGGATGGCATGTCGTTCCGCAGGAGCCAAGCCTCGCATTGTACTGATTTTCTGGCAATGAGACACCGGACCACCGACGTGGCACAGACTGTGGGAGGCTTCAGGGAAACGCAAGAGAGCCGCAGAGCCATCTCCTTGTCTCTCCACGTCCAGGGGAAAGCCAGCAAGGAGTCACTGGGATGGAGCTGTGGGTGCGACACCAAAGGTCTGCACTGGTGAGCCCCACGCGGAGAAGCCGCCCGGCGTGCCGCCGGCAGAGCCAGGCGTGTGCAGGGGGCAGGAGACCAGTGGCGGAGGAGGGGAGGGAGGTGAGGGCTCGGACGTGCTGTGCAGCCAACGCGCGGAGCCGAGGCGCTTGCAAAAGCACATATGGCCAGGATGCGTATCCTGATAGTTTGCAAACTGATAGGCAGGAGCGTAGGTAACGAGCAAGGGGAACTGGGAACTCTCACTGAGGAAACTCAATAAAACTGGGAAAGCCGAAGCCTGGTGGGAAGATCGGTGTGAGGGAGGTGTTAAACAGCCCAGCAGCAGGGGCATCCTGCTGGGGGAAGGCCTGCCGCACAGCCCGCTGACGGAAGAAACTCGCCTTCACCTGCCACGGCGTGCCGGCGCTGTCCTGGCACCCACAGGGCTAACCACCACGGCAGTCCCTCCAGCAGCATGAGGCCAAGTGAACACACAGCTCGGTGGGCTGCAGAAGGCAGAGGGGATCACCCCTTCCCTGTGTGCCCCCCCCAGCTGCCGAGGAGCTGGAGAAGGGGCCCTGGATCACCCCTCTCCAGAGGGTCCTGTAGCCCGGCCCCCGCCTGCTCCATGCCCCAGCAGCTCTTGCCGGCACTGGCAGAGCAGGGAGGGAGGGGGGACCGACAGACCGACGGACGGACGGACAGCCTGCCCTGGCTGTCTGGGCAAGGTGCCACGCGGGGAAGAAGGCCGCAGCTCAGCTCAGCGGGGCAGAGCAAGGCTGAGCCTAGTCAAACCGAAATGGCCAAAGATCGGTGCCCTGGAGCTGCGATACTGCAGTGATGTCAACATTGCCCACTAGCGACAACGATGACCAATTTTCTTTAAAAACTGCCAGGTCCTGAACACACGCCCGGTTGGACAGTGGGACTTTGTCAGGACAGCTCCTGAGGAACCCACCACACGCTTACGATGCCTCATCTCCTCACCAGCTCAGCGGGACCGCTCCAAGGAGCAGCCCTGCCGGGGGCCATAGCCTGGGGCTATTCTAACAGGGGCGTTGAGGGTGGGCACTGCTGGACCTCATACTTACAGACGAAGAGGCACTGGCTGGGGGGGTGCCGGGTCGGGCAGCATTTGCTGCCGGGGCGCTGCAGCGACCATGCAATGGTGGAGCTCAGTAGCCTGAGAGAGAGGAACAGGGCTAAAAGCAGGATCACAGCCCTGGACTTCAGGAGAGCAGATTTTGCCTTTTCGGGGATCTGCTTGGAAAAGTCCCCAGGGACAGGGCCCTGGAGAGCCGATTCATTTTCAGGGCTCGCCTCCTCCAGCTCCAGAACAGTCCACCCAGATACGCGGGAAGTCAAGCAAAGGCAGCAGGAGGCCTGCGTGGATGAGCCAGGAGCTCCTGACTAGACTCGGATAAAAAAAGGAAGCACACAAGAGGTGGAAGAAGAGACAGGTGACCTGGGAGGGACAGAGATGCTGTCGGAATGGGCAGGGATGGGGCTGGGAAAGCCAAAGCCCACCTGGAAATGAATCTTGAGGGACAAGAAGGGCTACAAGAAGGCTTCTAGAGGAGTATCAGTAGCAGAAGGAAGACTAGGGAGAGCGTGAGCCAGCCGCTGACTGGGGCAGAGGCTGAGGTACTTCACACCTTCTTCACCTCAGTCGTCGCTGGCGAGCTCTGTGTTCAGCGATCCCTTGCCCCTGCGACCAGAGGAAAGCCTGGAGCAAGGGAGACGTCCCTGCGGCGGAGGAGGAGCAGCTCGGGGAGCACCTGCACGGCTTGGACAGGCACAGGTCTGCAGGACCCGGTAGGACGCAGGGGGTCGCGAGGGCTGAGAGAGCCAGACGATGTCCCAGCAAGGCTGCTGCCGATTATCTCGGGAGGTCCCAAGGATGGGGAGAAAGCAAACGTCACCCCTGTCTTTGGAGCCAGGGACCCACAGGCCGGTCAGCCTCACCTCAATCCCTGGGAAGGTGATGGAGAAAATAATCTTGGAGACCCAGGAACGACAGAAGGTATCTGGGAGCAGTCAGGTGATTTACAAAGGAGAAATTGCGCATAACCACGCCGGCAGCCTTTGACAACGTAACGGCCAGCTTCGAGGCTGAGGGAGAGCCGTGGGCAATGGCTTATGGCTTTGGACACTGTCTCCCACCCCACCCTCGCAGGCGAGCAGATGAAGGACTGCGATGCCAGGGCACGGGGAGATGGCCTGAACGCTGGCTGATAGCGACCAGCTCCAAGGGCTGTGAGCGCAGCACAGAGCCCGGCCGGAGCCCCAGCACTGGCGGTGCGCCCCGGGTCGATACCGGGTGTCAGGCTACCCAGCCCCTTCACTGGTGCCTGAGGTGCCAAGGCTGTGGGGGACGCAGAGCTGGGGGGTGATGCTCTGGAGGGTCGCGCTGCCCTCGGGAGGGACTTGCCAGGCCGGAGAAGGGGCA
>NW_009234060.1:1944-5935 GCF_000690835.1 Fulmarus glacialis | reverse complement strand
TCCGGCGGGAAAAGGCAAAGTCCTGCCACAGGGAGGAACAACCCCGCAGCCACACAGCCTGGGGCCGGCCGGGGGAGAGCGGCTCCGCAGAGACAGATCTGGGGGTCCCGGTGGGCACCGAGTTTTGTAAACTGACCCCAGGGACGCTAAGAGGGGTCTCCCCTTCTTCCAGTTTTTCCATTTGCTGTCTTACTGTGTTCTTTATTCCAAGCTTTCAGCTTTCTCCACCCTCAGCGTTCTCAAGGTGGGAAAAAAAACTAATGGCTTTTAAGATACGTGACGAATGCCGGCACACAGCTCCTGGTTACTCTGTGCATCTCTGCTGCACAGTGCGATGGGTGCTAGAAATTCACCTGTGCTCAGCAGTGATAATCTCTGCAGAAACATCCATTAAATACTGCTTCTATCCCCAGAAAGTCCTGGAGTCCTCCAGATTTCTGGAGGGTGTTGGGGAATAACTTCCCGATATGGGTGTACGGGTGCTGGATGGGCCACCCAGCTGGATCACGGACAATGAGGAACCTGTTAGCTGGGGAACCTGTTAGCCTTGTCTGTAGTGACCGTGAAATAGTGGAGTTCATGATCCGGAGGGAAGGAGAGCAGCAGAGCTCAGACCCTGGGCCTCAGAAGAGCAGATTTCGGCTACTTCAGGGCACCAGTAGGGGGGATCCCACTGGAGACAGCTCTGAAGGACAAAGGAGCTTAGGAAAGGTGGCAGGTTTTTCAGGACAGCATCCTCCAATTGCAGGAACGGTCCATCCCGGTACTCAGGGAGATGGACAGATGTAGCAGGAGATGAGCAGGCTATAGGGAACCCGTGATGGAGCTGCACTGCAGAAAGTAGCGGGTAGGGTGGGGGGATCGCTCTGTGAGATGGGGCTCCAGGAGGAAAACGACCAGAAATGGAGGATAATCAAGTCGGGGATCTCCTGAGAAACATGTAAGCCCACGGGCCCCGAGGGCTGCTGAGGTCCTTGCGGGGCTCCTCTAGGTCATCTCCAGAAGGTGACAGGTAGTCAGGGGGGGCCCTGATGGGTAGAGAAAGGCAAGTGTTGCATCTGTTGTTAAAAAAGACCATGCAGGGACCAAGAGGCCGGGCAGCCTCGCCTCGGTCCCTGAGATACCACCGAGTGGGCCCTCCCGGAGCACGTTTCCAGAGGTGGGAAGGAGAAGAGGGTGACTGGGAGCTGCCAGCCGGGATCGCTTGCATCTGTCCGATTGCTCAGGGATAATTCAGCTTGCTAATCCCACAGAAAACCAGCGAGTCTCCCTCCCCGTCCGTCTGACCTGCCCATGCAGTGCCGTGTGGCACGGGCACCGAGAGCACTCTGACGCCAGCAGAACGGCCGCCACGTTTCAGGATGTCACTGTTGGATTAGCCAGGGGCTGTTCCCTGCCAGCTCCAGCAAATGGGCACAGAGCGAGCCACACCAGCAACCTGCGCCTAAAAAACTCGTGTATTTGTTATTGCAGGGTTGGTTTCAGCTGGATCGGCATGCTCCCTGACCCGGCCTGCGGCCAGGCGCAGAGAAGCAGCGGAGCACACAGCAAGTGCTGAGGAAACGGGGGAAAGAAAGGAGCCGAGGGAGCCACCGTTTCTGCTGGCAGCCTGGTCCTACACCAGCCTCAGCCAGCACAAAACCGCACCCGCAGAGAGCAGGAGAAGGGGCCCAAGGGTTTCTGGGGGATGTCCAGGGCTGGTAGGAAGCCTGGCACTACGTCCACATTTCCTCAAACCACAGATTCCCGGGGAATGCGGCATGAACTAAAGAAGCATTACACACTTCTCTTCTTGTACTCTTCCCTCGGCATCTGCAACTGGCCACCAGCGGGGCCAAACAGGGTGAGACAGGCTGTTGGTCTGATTAGTTCAGCCATTTTTATGTTTCCAGCAACCACAACAGAAACAGGCCAAAAATATCCCATCCGTTGTTGGAGAGAGGCATGGGGCTGCTACGGGTCACACAAATATCCTCAACTCACAGAATTATGGATCGGTTGAGGCTGGAATCTTGCACGGCAATCTTGCACGCGAGGTCTGGGGAAGCTGAGCCCATTATAACTAAACAGGTTTTAATTACAGCTCAACACAAATATAAACATCTGGGAAAAAGGAGAATTCCTTCTGGAAAGCCGCACACAAGCAGCTCTACAACAGCTAGGAGAAGAAGCCAGAGCAGCTGCAGGCGGGATGTGATAGGACAGGAGGTACAAGAGGAAAAGGAGCCAGGCTGTGAAGCAGGACAACGCCTGCAGGTCAGGAACGCGGCAGTACCTGGCACGGCCAGGTCCCGGCCTCTGCACCAAGCACATAACCCTCTTCTTGGCCGGTTCAGACAACAGGCAAGTCCCAACGCCACTGGAGAGCCGTGCAGGACACAGCTGCCCCCACAGAAGCGGTTTCAACTTTCCTTAACGACCTGCATCCAGTAGACCACCCCCTTCCAGAGACGTCAGCAGGCACGGACGTTTAGCAAGCGAGCGGAGGTTTGCCTACCTGTGGATGATCCCCAAGGCTTTGTAGACGGCCACTCGCCCGCTGCCCTCCTTCGACTGCCCGTCCCGCTTGTCTTTGGCGTACATGTTCTTCTCCGAGAAGTTACAGCCCGTGAAGTCAAAGTGAGGTGAGTTCAAGGAGATGAGTTTGGGGAACAGCATGTTCTCCACCTGCGATGCACAGAGAGGAACACGGGTGACTCTGGGGGGAGCCCTTGGCTGTTCGTCCAGCTCCAGCGCTACCAGTGCCAAGCTCTGGGATGCACTGGGGTGTTGGCCAAGGCTGGGCCCACTCTGCCCAGTTCCAGCGTCTCCCACACTCCACGCTGCCCACCCCCGCCTGCCCCCTGCCCACCTCCAGCAGGGAGAGGCAGCAGCGGGGCTCTCCCGACAGCCTGCTCGTGGAGGGGGAGAGGAGGGAGCCCAGCGGCACAAGTCTTCCCCACTCTCTCATCCCTTAGGAGAAGGACTTGCCCACCCCAGCTCCCGGGGGGAAGCTGAGACCTGCTGCAGCTGCTCCCATCACAGGCCGGGGAGAGGAGAGGGAGAGGGGAGGACAGCAAACCCCACCGAGCACCGAAGGCAGGGAGGGCAGCCGGCCCAGCGCCCTCTCCTTGGGCACCAGCCCTGTCCCGACAGGCAGCTGAGTTTCTGGCGTGACAGGGATCTCCTACCCCCTCTCCCAGCAGTGGGAGGGAGCGTTTGGGACCCTGGGGAGGGGGCAGAGGGGGTCCCAGCCTGCTCCAGCACCTCTGTACTCCTACCCCCTGCCCTCACCTGATCGTTTTCGTCACTGAAACTGTTGCCGTACATGAAGCAGCCGCGCTTGGAGGCATGTCCGTGGAGATCGACGTAGTAGGCCAGCCCACTGTCCTGGGGCAGGATGGTTTCGGGGAGAGGTGCGGGCGGAGGCCTCCTGACGTCCTCCTCACAGTGCTCCGCGGTCTGGCTTGAAGGGAGGATCCAGACAGCTTGGTCCTTGCTGCCCAGCTCGGTGGCAGGCGCTCCCGAGAGCCGGGGTTCCTGAGAAGGGCTGAAGTACGTGCTGGCACGCCAGGTGCTGGGCGAGTTGCGGAGGTTATTGGCTTTCTCCAGCTCTGACAGGGCTGTCTCCGGGGACAGGGCGTTGCTGCGGACGGAATGGTTGGAAGATTTTGTGCTTAGCGAGCTGGTGCTGAGTGGTGAGACGTATGTCCTCCAGTCAGGAGAGCCTGGCAGGATGCGGCTGTGAACGTGGTGGTAGAGGAGGACAGCTTTGGCCCCGTACACTGCAGGGTGCAGCTCGGCGTCGGGGTTGAGATACTGGCGGTTCAGGTTTACCCCACGGGAGTCAGTCCTGCAGGGAGAGCAGAGGAGACGTGAGGTCCTTCGCACAGCACCATCTGCTCTGCGGAGGCTGACCTGACCTTACCTCATAACGGCCGAGGCTTTGGGCTCTATCCTGGAGTACAATTGGCCAAATCACCCCCTTGCGGGCAAGCGGGCAGCGACTCTG
>NW_009234060.1:0-1903 GCF_000690835.1 Fulmarus glacialis | reverse complement strand
GCCCCGAGCCACCTCTCTCCCTCCTCCCTGAAGCTGGCCCAGCTCTGACACGCCAGGGAGAGCAAGGACAGGACAGCGTCTGACCTCCTCAAAGGCGCAGGGCAGCGTTGCTCGCCTGAGCTAGAAAGCCCTGATCCAGGAGGTGACCTATGCAGGCAACAGCAGCCCCGAGCCCTCGCCAGAGATGCCGGGGGTAGCAGGGAGAGGTTGCGGCAGCCTGTGGGCCTCAGCTCACCCTTATATTGACGCAGGATTTTGGGACTGTTCTTCACAACTATCGTGAAATGCACAGCAGGCTCCAAACCAGGAGGCCGGCCCAGCTGGGACCCTGACGAAGCTGCAGCTGCAGCCTGTGCTCACTCACCGATAGTGGCCTCGCACCACCCCATCCGGGTTCAGCATGGGAATGAGCTTAAAGACGAACATCCGCCGCAGCATCTGGGCGCGGGGGTCCTCCTCCCGCAGGATGAAGTCCAGGAAGCCGTTGAAGACGAAGCTGGAGGGTGTTTCTCCCGGGTGGACTCTGCTGCTCAGGAAGAACACCTGGGGGCAAACAAACAGGGGTGCTGGGCAGGTTCCTGTCTGCCCCGAGATGCTGCGATGCCTTAGCCGAGGGGCCAAGCGCTCCCTGGTGCTCCTCCCCTGCACCGTGGCCAGGCACCACGCTGCCCGAGGCGGAGATAAAGCCTTTATGTAGAGCAGACAACCAGGGACCAGCTGCGGCAACACAACAGTTTTCGGTAGCTTCTTTACCCGGTGCCTCTCCTAGGTCCTGCTTGGAATAAGGTTGGTTATCCCTGTGTGAGACTAAAGGGACAGAAACCCGCAGCCTGCCACCAAGAGAAACCAGAGTACGGGTGGCAGAGCAGCAGAGCCGCAGAAGCGCCCCAGGGAAAAGCCCCGAGAGATCCCGCAGAGCAGGGAACGAGCCTGACCGCGATGAGGACATAAAGCACCTCCCGAAGAGCCCTTCTCTTGGTGGGAGCTTCTCAGCAAGAGACGCGCGTGCAGCCTCCCGGCCGCCCATCCCAGCTCTGTGCAGCCGCAGAGGGAGCTCCCTGCCCGTCCCCGTCCCTAGCAGGCAGGGCCCACCTACCTACCACCCCAAATACAGCACTTCCATCAGTTTCTTCACAGCTTAACGGAGCAACAGCATTAAAAGGGCAACAGAACAAAACTCCTAGGAAACGAGATGCTAATTTTTTGCCCTGAGGAACACGTGTGGTGCTACCAGAGGGCATTTCATGGCACCGAGATGGTGTGGATGCACTGGGGCTCCTGGCGGGCTACCAGTTCCCACGCCTTGACACGGGATCTCACAGACTCTCTACTCCCCACACTCCACCCCGTCTAACACTCCAGCCCTCCAGGACACGGCACCTTTCAGGTCAGAGACGTGAGGGTGGCAGCAAGGCCCTGACACACAGACCATCGCACAGTCTGCTGGCCGCATTCGCCGTCCCCAACGCAGTCCCAAAGCCGGCGCAGCAGCTCACCCTCTTCCCTGCGAAGCGGCGCGGCCGTGGCGTGGTTGTGTCTGGGAAAAGCTTGTCCAGCCGGGGCTCCCGCTTCTCCAGCATGCCGTGGCACGAGGTGACGGTGAGCAGGTCCACTCGCAGCTTGTCCAGGGAGTGGCAGAGCAGCTCCCGGTGGTAATAGACAGAGGCGAGGGGGCTGCAGGGCAAGGGGAGACGCTCAGCCAGCCTGCCCCAGTCAGCTGGCAACACACGTCGGAGCCCCCCCCTCCAGGGAAGAAAGGGGCTTGGCTGGGGCAGCTGCCGTACTGGATGAGCGTGCTGCTGGGCCGGGGACAGGGCACTGAGCCTCACCCCGGGCAGCTGCTGGAGATGCCCTTAGGGAGCCAAGGGGGCTCCCAGCTGGGCGGGGGACGCCCTCCCCACCT
>NW_009234059.1:0-4077 GCF_000690835.1 Fulmarus glacialis | reverse complement strand
TCACACTCTGACACCTTTCATTACAAAAAGGTCTCTCTCAGCCCTGCTCATGATCTCAAACACAAAGCGCCTGCATTCAGGCCACAGCAAAGCTCCCTGACACAACAGGCTCAAGTCCAGTGTCATCACCTGGAACAAGGAAAAGTCTATTCCCCAGCTCACTTGCACTTTTCCAAAAAGTGTTTTCCTTTGCCTTTCCTAATTTTTGACTCATGATGACAACTCCTGCCCATGGTATGTTTGCCCAGAATGGGAGTATCATGCATCTGAAAAGCTTGCTTATGTGCAGGGAACCCATGGAAATTCATCAGGTTTGGGTGTCTATGGGTTTCAAAGGCTGCTGTGAGACGACTGGTCAGTGACTATCAAATAGCGCACACTTCATCCACACCAAGCCTACATCCACTTGCTGAGGAAGAAGAGAGTTAGTTGGGAAGGAAAGGCCCAGCTCAGGAGAGCTGGTTCGCATCCAGGTGATGCCTGTTCCGACCAGATAAAGGTAAGTGCTCAGGGAGGTGGAAAGGGAGGATTTCAATAACAGAGCACGAGAAATACCCCCAGCTGGGCAGCAGTTGTACTCACTGGGCTTCACAACCAGCTGTGTCCCTGTCCCCAGCGTCACTTTGTAGTTCCCTGTGTTCACACAGTCCTTCACACCCCAGCAAAAACCATAACTCGCATACCAGTTACTCTACAACCAGTCTCCAGGAGATCAGCCCCTTCCCATCAACACCAGGCATTTGAAGCCAGAAATAACTAGCCTTGATAAGAAATCTCCTGGGAATCTCATCTACAGGAGGAATGGCAAATGGGATTCTGGTGCAAACATGGCATTATTAATTCGCCCTTTCTTCAGCAGAGCAAAGGACAACCACCCAGGGCTGAGCTAGACAGAGCCATCAGCAACCCACCCCAATTTTCACAGGTACGGATGGCCATGGCACAAAATGTCTACCCCTGAGCAAGAGGGTTCAGGACCCCGGTCTGCTTCTGTGAAAGGCAGAGAGCAGGAGCTGGCAGGAGTAAGCAGAAGGAGTAAATTCACAGCCTCGTTGAATCAAGGTCTCTGCTGCTACCAGAGAAAGCAGAGCGAAAAGCCCCACAGATTGAACCAGTCTCCCTCCACTTCGGTTACACCAGTTCGTGACCACAAAACTGTTCCACAGGGTGGAGCAGGAAAAGGCTTTCAAACTTACGGGGATTTATCCTTAGGTGAGTTCCACCTCCAAAGATGACTTGGTTACCATAATTAGTCACACAGTGTTTGCCTTCACCACAAGAACCCTGCAAGTCACGTCTCCCCTGCGCTAGCTTATGCCTTCCAAAGCTGTGCGTGGCTGGCTGGGCATTTCTTTTACAACAGTCGCAGCTGGTCATCCCTTTCAGCTCTGACAGAGATGACCCCTGAGTGCATCCTTGTCCCACGTAGAGCAAAATTGTGGGATTATGATCACAACTCCTCACTCAGCCCTTAATAATCGGCCCTAAAAGCAGAGATCTTCCCCTGGACCCTCCTGCACACATGGCACACCTTCAAGAAGCCTTTCTTGCTTCTGGCTCCTCTCTCTCTCCCGCAAAAACTCTCCACTAACAAAACCCACAATTCTTACTGCAGAAAGCAGTACAAGATTTCCCACAGAGATCAAGGAGGGAAAACAAGATGCTCCTTTGGGACACACTGAAAGCCAGCTAACACAGAGCTACTTACTGGGCTTCACAGAAAGTCTGCTTCCGTGCCCAAAGGTGAGCTTGCCAAGACCTGCCCCTGCAAATTGCCACAGCCACGGCCAGCTTTACAACAACCCCGCAGCTAGGAAAAAAGAAACACCGTCACCTGCAGAAGAGGCTGACATGTGTCTTTGCTGACGGAGCATGGAAAAAACGGTGAAAGACAAGGGAAATCACTAATTCCTGAGCTACGACAGCATCCCTCCCACACACCAGGCTAACACACAGCTGCTCTTCCTACGACAGTGCCCTTGCCCACAAGGGTTGCAGCGCTGCCTTTGAGCCCCCTCAGGAGCGGCCAGCGCTGCTCGGGACATGTCTGTTGAGACGTATGCATTTCTCTCAATCTCACGGCACTTACGTGCCTTTGTAAAGAGCTTTCTCCCCTTCCCAAAGACAAACCTCCTGCCCTGCCCCCCCGCCTCCCGCAGCAGCTCGCAGCTTGTCCGTTCCCAGAGAGAGAGCACAGGGTTGTGCGTGCTCACAGGAAGGCTTCCCAAAATTTGCACCCTGACATTATTGCCTTGGACATTTCTGCACTGCCTTGCAGGGCTGAAAAGTAGCTTTGACAGCACTCACAAGGCTTCACGCTTAGCTTTGTCCCAGCTCCCAAGGTGTACCTCTTCCCACCGGCACTCACAGCAACAAAAGCCGTTACACAAAAGCTCTCATCTCCCCAAGGCAAGGAAGCCATTACTGTGGCTGACAAGGACCTTCCCAGCAAGGCACAGGCGACACTTTTCCAAAAATCATGCAGAGCTCAAGTTGACCTTTGCTCTGTCCAACCACAGCCTCATTAAAGAGGTTGCACTGAAGGCAATCTCAGAGCCTGTGATGGGAGAGAAGGCACTTCAGGTGTGCAAAGGTAAACTAAAAGGATGAATGTAAAGGCACTCCTATTGCAAGCGAGGCGTAGGGAAGACGAATGGCAAGCTGCACACTCACTGGGCTGGACGGACAGTCTAGTCCCTGAGCCAAAGGTCGGCTTGTTGTAGCCGGAGCCATAATCACACAGCATTTCCTTCCATAACAAAAAGTCCAGCAAGCCACTTCCGAAGCAGCACCTCTCCCCAAGCCTTTGCCCAGCCATGCCAAGGCCAGGGAAACACAAGTCCCCCGTGTCTTTCTCCTGCGCCTCTGACTTCTCTTTATGATCTTAAGCTGCCTAAAAGTGGGAATGCAGCAAGAGGAGACAGCATGAAGTGGAGAAGCAGGAGAAGAAAACGTACTTGGCAGAACCTGTAGCTTCGTCCCTGGCCCAAACTGGAGTTTTCCTGTGACGGCCGTTCCCACAGTGCTACACACCCTAACAAGAACCCAAGGCTCAGCGTGTTCTCTTACCCGCTCCGGTCTCCTTTTGTGAGGAGAGCGACGAGCCCCTTGAACAGGAAACTGCGTTTGCCTTGGGAACTGCAACACCGACAGGAGGCACAGATAAAAACTCAGGGATGACTTTCTCAGGCTACTTGGAGAATACCAGTCATTCACTAGCCCCGGGACTTTTCAAGAGAGACTACCAAAATGGCTTGGTCTTGGTTTGTTGTGCAAAAGAAAAAAAGCACAAAACCCATCAAATATCAGAACCTGAATTCAGGCCAGCATGCAACAGAAGTTTGCATCTGAGCTAGTAAATGGAAAACCAACAACAACAACAACAAAACTACGAAGAAAAAACCCCACAACCAAACCACAAAAAGAAACCTGTTGGAGCCAAACTCGGCTAATTTATCCAAGAGTGTCCAAATGCATCCTCCCAGTTTGCACACCTGGCTAGTTTTGCGTGATAGAAGCTGGCTTAACGTGCTGGAAGCTCTGTAAACTGAGTCATACGTAACTGGAAAAATGCATTCACACAAAAACGGGGATCGGGGCACAGTGCATCAAAACCTCACTCACTGGTTACTTTCAAGCCCAGCATCCTTCCTTAAAGTCGACCCATAAAAGACCCCTGTCCCCGAAGAGCTTATAAATTAAACGGAGAATGAGGTCCTAGCTAATTCATCAGTTAATGAGCAAACAAAACCCAAGCACCAGTGGCACCTCACTCCCATTCTTCCTGCAAAACCTAGACCACAATTCACTTTGCTCTCCATCCCAAAGAGAAAATGGGATTTATTTTCTGAGAAAGCAGAGATAACATCTAAGCCACAGATTTAATTACCGAACTAGTGAAAAATTTTAGTTGAGGTTTCTGATTCAAATGCTCAGGAAACTTTCTTAGGTGTGAGTATATACTCACAATTTTCAAAAGAGGAAAGAATTAATTTTTTTTTCTTTTTTTCCAGTGTTGTTGCATTGTATAGCTCAAATCCAAGCAGCTATCGGGAAATCCCCCCTTGTTTATAGTTA
>NW_009234058.1:3846-4256 GCF_000690835.1 Fulmarus glacialis | reverse complement strand
GGTAGTGAGGCTTTCCTAGGCGCCTTCTTATAAACCTCAGGCGCTCTCTTGGGCAGCCTGGAGGAGAGGGTCCTTTTTCCCTCAGCGCATGAAGGTGTGTGGCGGCGGCTCGGTTGATGTGAGTGTCTCTTTGCGGGCCTGTGGGGGCCCGGCCGAGTCCTAACACGGGCGGCGGCTTTGCCCCTCAGTGTGCTCTCAGCGCGCCCGTGGGTGGCTTAGTTCGGTCACCCCTCGACGCTGCGGGGCTGCGTCATGGCGGTCTGATGCCCTGGGGCACCCCCGCGGGCCGAACTCTCTGGGGCGGGCAGGCAGGCGAGAGCTCGGCAAGGCCCTGTTAGGTTTACTTCGAGCCGCGGGCGCAGTGGGGGGCCGGCTGGGGGGGGGGTTCCCCGCGGGGTGGTGGGCGCGCG
>NW_009234058.1:0-3775 GCF_000690835.1 Fulmarus glacialis | reverse complement strand
TGAGGGGATTTCTCCTGCAGCGGAGGGGCAGGATGAGCGTCTTGAATTAGAGGAAACGGCGTTATGTTCGTTGTTGTTTAATTTATATAAGGGATTTAATCTCGGGGCTTAATGTCTCCGTTGTAGGTATAGGGTGGCATTGCTAGTACAGATACGGCACTTTGTGGGGAGGAAGCATGCACGTGAAGTGCTTTTTCTGAAATCAGTTGTGTTCCTTTTATTCAACCCATCGACTGAAATGATAGTTGGAACTGGCATAGTGGTGGGCTGTTGAAGAAAATGCTGTAACAGCCTGGCAAGTACAGGCACGGAATATCTACTGAGCTTTGCATAGGAACAGCTGTTACTAATTGAAAAGTAGATGCTTTGTCTGTTTTGGTAACTGGTATATACGTTCGTTATGCATTTGCAGAGACTTCAGTGAGGGAAAAACAGATTATAACTTAAGTATTCGGTCCATCCTCAGTAGAGATACTTGCAAGATTTAACATACAACACACGTCTATACAGGATGCATGGATTGGATAACAGGGATGAGCTTATGATTTGTTGCTTGTTAGGTTACGTTACGAGTCCACAGCTAACTAGCATACGGCAATGTTACTGAAGTACTGTCTATCTTGAGCTAATCAGTAAGTGTTTTTGTGCTGGGTTTAGCAGCTGGCAAAATGAAGAAAATACTACTGCGAAATAAGTTATCCTTGATTTCCTGCTCTTTTTGTTTCTTTAACTTAGATATTCATAATTTTTAATACAGTCATTACTTTTCACAAATAGTTTTGTGGTTCAGGATACTTAGATGAAATATGTAGTAAGGTGAGGCAGAAGTGATTAAATACAGCATCCCGTTTTTGTATGCCCTTATTGTTCACTTACTATATTATTTTCCAGTTATGTTTAAATAATAATGTTATTTGGCAGACCTGTTGGAAAGTAAGCCCAAAATCTGTAAAATAAAACCAAAGTCCTAAAACTGAATTTTTAATACTGGATATTATTAAAAGGGATAAGGCCCTAGAAATGAGTAACAGATAGAACATTGACAAACCTTACCAAATAATCGATAAAGTAGGGGGTTGTGTTTTGGAGTTTTTTTGTTTGTTTGCTTGTTTTGGGGGTTGTTTTTGTGGGTTTTTTAGCTAGCCTCAGGGATCTTGTTGCTTGTCAATGCGGCTTCATCATAATATGTATCATCATAACATATTCTCCCCACCCTGTTGCAAATTAACACTATATTCTTGTTATGGTAATTTTGACTTTAAAGAATTTTAAGAAATATATTGGTGAGCTGCTTTGGTGTTCTAGCAGCACTGAATCCTGAAGGTGCAAGATGTTGAAGGCAGAGTGATTTAAGTCAAAATGATTCTTAAAACTATTTTCAGCAAATTTGGGCTCTGGAATATCTTTTTCCAGTTGTTAATATGAAGCTTGTGCATATTTTCCATATATTGTTATAGGTGTATTTGTTTCTTTTACACCTTTAGATGTAAATAGAGAAGGAAACAACTTCTCAGTCGCCAGACTGAAAGCAGTGGATTGTCTGGAGAGAATGGTATCAAATGAAAATGGATATTTGCTAAAAAAAGAACATTGTGCAAATCTGAAAATAGTCCATCAGTTTGGAAATAAGAGGACTCTTTACTTGTCTAGAGCCTTTAAGACTTGATGCTTCTGGTGATGAAGCATATGTGAATGGGAATACAATCTGAAAAATAAAAGTTTAATGCAGAAAGGTGTGATAAAGTTGCTTTGATATTATTATAACTCTAATTTAGTATGAATTTAACAATGGCAGGCTAACCTAGGGCCTCTTTATCGAAGGAGGGCCAAACAGCCCATGGATATTTCTTCATCCTTTTGATTTAGGAGATGTTCTCTGTAATGGCTTTTCTCCTAAATATATTTAACTGAAGTCTGTTTAATACATTATTGTTATTTCAATTATATATGTTATCCAAGAAGACTAGCAATGAAGTTAATTGTATGTCATGATGAGGGGAAGCAAGCAACCCCCTAGGACTTCTTATGCTTTTGCAAAATCCTTTAAATCAATTCATGGCATTTTCTTGAAATTCTTTCTGAAAATCAGTCAACAGATTCTAGTCTACTGGAGTCTTTGACTTTCTACTGACCTGGAAGTTTCACAATGTTATGTTTTCCTGAAAAGAGAACTATAAAATGTCATGTGAGTAATGCTCCATCACGCAAGGCATATTGGTGGCAGACTTCCCTTTTCCTGCTCTTGTTTTTTCTGAAGTTGCCTGCTTAATATCCTTGGTAGAATCACATTTTTGAAGAATGGAGTCCTAATTTAGAGAATATTGAAATATATATATTTAACTGTAATGTTTGTCACCAAAATTTCATGCTATATGCTTGACACACTGAATTCCTAATTAAAGTGATACATCATCACAATAATTTGATCAGTGTTTCTAAGTTATCTCTTAATCTTTTGTTTGTTTTTCTTCCATAAACTCTATAGAGACTTGGTCGTTAGTGACTTTGGGGGGTGGTGGTGTTTCTTAAATTAGGACTAAAGTAGAAAGTAAAAAACTTTGGTTTTATATTAGTCTGTAATATATTGAAACACAGTACAATCATTTCAGTTGGCATGAAGCTTTAAAAACAGTTTCTGGAAATACTGTAAAATTGCCTCAAAATATTTTTATACGTTTATTATACAGCACATTTTATACTCTAGAACTGTGCTAGTTTGTATTATAACATAGAAAGAGATAACATAAGGTAATAATAAGCCGTAGTGATTTGTGTGTTTTCTTTCTGAATCAATAGACCACTTCCAAAATTGCTGCTTTGTGTAAATTTACTAATTAGCAGTAAAATCAAATTAGAAAAGTACCAGTTTCTCAGTGTTTTTTTTTCCTCCCCGTCCCCTCCCCCCAAACATTAAAGTAGAATAAATGATTTTATGGGTGCCATGTTACTCTGTTCATTTCTGAAAAAGCCCTAAGAAGCAGCAGCGGTAGCTTGTACATTCTGGAGGACAAGAACTCAAGTAATGGCATCAGAATGAAGAGTGGATCTTGAATTGGCAAGAAAAAAAATGTATTGAGATGCAAAATAGGAGGCAAGTTTTATCCAAGACCTGACTAGACCAAGAGTGAAAAGAAAAATTGAGCTCTTGGGTGCCTACAAATCCCACCTACTTTACAAGTACCCGTAAGCATACTGGGGAAATACCTATATAATAAAAATAATGTAAAGCAGTTGTCTTAAGAAGGATTGATCAAGTGTGCAGGAAGAAAAGTCTGGTATCTACCATAACATTTTTGAAACGTTCTGATTATGATTTGATTGCTCTATGTCACAGCTGCCGTGTGAGTGAATTCATTCACGTTTGTCTCTTCTAAGGAAGTGTTTTCTGAAACCTGAAGAATGTTTGCTAGACAACACATATAAAACCTGAGGGGTCAGCATAGAGGGCAGCTGCTAGCAACATCAGATGTGAGCAAAGTAAAGAGCATCTCTTGTTTCTTGTAGTGACATGAATTATATGATGTCAGTCCAGCAGAGACCCCCAGAAGCCCCTGTTTATTCTTCTTCTAAACAGTTACCTGGTTCTTATTACTGTCACCAAGAAACATTTCCCTTGTTAGATTTCCTGTCATACTGGGGGTGAGGGGAAAATCGATATTTAGTTTTCATTTCCATGGTTACATTAGTATTAAACAGTAGGGGAAAAAAAATCATTTCTGTGGTTACATTAGTATTAAACAGTGGTAGTGGTGGGGAAAGTCTCTGATGGCTTCCA
>NW_009234057.1:1396-1657 GCF_000690835.1 Fulmarus glacialis | reverse complement strand
CGCTGGAAGAGCCGGGGGTCCGTGGTGAGGGTGGCCGGTCCCACCTCTGCAAGCACGCCGGCACCAGCCTCCTCCGGTGCCACGCTGCTGGCGCTCCCAAGCACCCGCCCCGGTTTAAACACCCTTACAGGACCTGTGAGACTCGGGGTTAAGCATCTACCGTGGCGTGGCACCAAGCGAGACGTGGATTTGGGCAGGGAACAGCCTGCCCCGGGGAAGCTCTCGGCCAGGGTGAGCTGTAAACCCTTTTTGCAGCTGGGA
>NW_009234057.1:605-1090 GCF_000690835.1 Fulmarus glacialis | reverse complement strand
ACTTGTACAGAAATGCCCCCCCCCATGATTAGACCAGGAAGATTAGGACAGGCTGGAAGTTAGAAAAGTCACCCACAAGCGGGTGCCAGCATCACTGGGATTAATCCGTTGAGAAACAGCTTGCACCGTGCCCGCAGGGGATGGGGATGGGAGCCCCTGCCCAGCACCGTGCCCTCGAGCTGCGGCTCATCCTGTGCTGGCGTTCCCATCGCAGCGGTCACTGGGGCATTAAAAAGGTGGCGAAGGGACAGCGCAGGCACTTGGGAAGTGCACGCTTCAACTCCAAACCCATCCAGAACCGCACCCCAGCTCCCCGCAGCACTGTCCCCAGGCAGGACATGTGCCCTCACCCTGTCCCAGCTGTACCTGGGTCGTGGAAGGGGACCAGTGTGTAGTTGCTGATGGGCTTCGTGCTCCTGCTGAGCGTCCGCTCCAGGATGCGCGAGGCCCCGTCCGTCACCTGCACCAGGTCGTCGTACACCGCG
>NW_009234057.1:0-405 GCF_000690835.1 Fulmarus glacialis | reverse complement strand
TTGCATGGGGCATTAAAAAGGTGGAGAAGGGACAGTTCAGGCACGTGGGAAGGGCACGCTTCAGCCCCAAACCCATCCAGAACCGCACCCCAGCTCCCCGCAGCACTGTCCCCAGGCAGGACATGTGCCCTCACCCTGTCCCAGCTGTACCTGGGTCGTGGAAGGGGACCAGTGTGTAGTTGCTGATGGGCTTCGTGCTCCTGCTGAGAGTCCGCTCCAGGATGCGCGAGGCCCCGTCCGTCACCTGCACCAGGTCGTCGTACACGGAGCCGGTGACATCAAAGATGAAGGCCTGGGTGGCCCCCCCTGTGCCGGGAGGGGGATGTTGGTGAGACTGGGGGCCGGCAGCAGCCAGAGACCCACAGACACCCCTCCATGGGGTGGCATCGTGGGGGAGACCTTCGG
>NW_009234056.1:25345-26938 GCF_000690835.1 Fulmarus glacialis | reverse complement strand
CCACCCCACCCCGGGGTGCAGCGGCCGCGCTGTGTGGCCGGTCCCCTGCCAGCGGGACCCTTTGCACGCTCACCGGTGGTGTGCCCCGCGCACCCCGCTTTGCACGCGTGTCCCTGCTGTGCTCGTGTGGCCCTGCGCCGTGCACGGGCGTCCCCATCTTCAGGCACCGTCCTGTCACGCGTGTGCGTGCGCCACAGCTTGCGCAGCTGTGCCGTGCATTTGCAGGCGTGCATCTCGGCTGTGTGTGTAAGTCACTGCAGCTGAGCTGTGCAGTCACGTGTGCACGCTTTTTGCTCGGCTTTGCTCTGCACGGGTACGTACACATGCTGCTGCTGTGCACCTGTGTTGCGCACAGATGTGCTCGCTTTCCATAAGTGCTCATCTGCGATGCACACGTGCCTGCGTGTCCCTCTGTGCACAGCTGGGCTGTGAATACCTGCTGGTTTTCCCCTCTACGCATACCGGCTTCTGAGCACGCATGCAGCTGAGCTGCGCTTGCATGTGTACCTGGAGGAAGCCAAATTCCCTTCACTTCTGCCTTCTTTCCCTCTGCCCTCCCTGTAACCCCCCCAACCTGGACAAACAATACCTTCATCATGTATTTCTCAATACATAGTTCACCTATAAAGAAGGCTGTGCATTTCTTACCTCTTAAAATAGCCCTCTGAAATTATTGAGAGCTTTTAAGATGAGCAAAAAACCAAGCTCGTGTACTTTGCTAGATAAAATGAGCTAGTGTGGCTGGGATTAAAATATAACTGTTGTTTCCTTAAGTTGTTGGACTCTGTTTTTCAGGTGTGTCAGCCCAGTCCTTCCTTCACTGCTTTACACTGACTAGCTCTGCTTTTAATCTGCAAGTTGCGACTCCTGGGGTAAGTAAAAATGGGCGGTTACTGTGATTTCAGTCTGAAATCAGTTGATATCTCAATTGACAAGAGAGAATTATACTAAACTTTTTTTGAGAGGTGTTTTATTGGCTTTACAGATTAAGGGACTTTTTTAAAATTCTGTTTTCTTAATATTGAACTGAATGCATGCTTTCTATAGTATGGTTCTGAACTTCTCTGTTCAGTATCTGTTACCCACAAAGAGTGCAGGGAGAACTATTAGAAGAACTACTTCAGTGGGAAAAATGGAAAACTTCAGGTTTTTGACAGCTAAAGTCTCTAAAAATACCACGTGATTATCCTTCAAGAAATGTAGTGGATGTCTGTGCAGTGATCCTAACCACAGTCTTTGAAAATGTTTTCCCTAGGGGAAGTCAATTGATTTTGTGGATGTGAACGAGAGCAACATGCGCTGGATACAGGACTTCCGTATGAAATCTTATGCGAACCCTGCCAAGTTGGAGTCGATTGATGGTAATGGCTTTACTGTTGGCCAGTGTGTCACCTCCATTTGTCAGGGAAACAGATGCTTCTTAGTGTTAGGTCTTTAGGGAAGAACAACACAGAAAAGGCATAAAACTTGTGTTTTAAGAGGAAGCCCTCGTAACTACAGTAGCTATTTTTTTTATTTAAGAGGAAGTCCTGGCAACTACAGTTGTTATTTTCTTATTTATCTTTGATTGGTAATTCTCTTTTTTATATATAT
>NW_009234056.1:8662-25314 GCF_000690835.1 Fulmarus glacialis | reverse complement strand
TGTATGTATATATATACACACAATATATATGTATTCTCTCTCATATATATACACATGCACACTGTATATTGCTATTTTTTAAAAATAAATATTTTGCTAAAGTAGAAGCTAGGAGACATAGCAGTTTTAAGCTTTGCTTGGGTAAGAATGTCTCATTAAAAATGTATGTTTGTTGTCCTAAAAAGGACCTTCTTCTCTACTCCACATGGATCTGTTAATTTCTTTAGTTCATTCAGTTTATACAGTTTTTGACTGACTTATGTGGTGTTGTCTTAATTTTGTCAAATCTGAAATGGGTTTATGATCAGGCTTTTTTGTGTGTTACTTATATTACAACTAGTTTATCCTTTCCTCCTTACTAGGAGCTAGATACCATGCGTTGCTGATTCCAAACTGTCCCGGGGCTATGACTGACCTTGCAAACAGTGGGTACCTCGCTAAGATACTGCAGCACTTCAGCACTGAGAACAGTAGGTGAACATCGTTAGATATTTTGTTAAATAAAATAGTACTACGGTACTGTTCATGTAAGGCTGTTACCTTCCAATGACTTAAAAATGTTTAAATAGTTGAAGAGCATTCAGAACTGGAAAGAGCTGCTTTAGAGAAATCATAGAATCATAGAATCATTAAGGTTGGAAAAGACCTCTAAGATCATTTGAGTCCAACCGTCAACCCAACACCACCATGCCCACTAAACCATGTCCTTAAGTGCCATGTCTTTTAAATACTTCCAGGGATGTATCTTCTCTTTAAAAGTATCCTCTTTATGTAAATGTATATTAAAAAAAAATCATAGCTTTTCAATGCTTGTGTCAGAAGAGGGTTCTCTGCCTTACAGTGATACAGAAATGGCGCTCTCCAAGTCAGTAGGATTCAAGGTTCAGACCCAAATGTGGAATGTACCAGGATCATCATTAAGGCTGTAGTTAATCAAAACTTGTGTGCGCTTCTCATTTACCTTTTGAGTATGTGTTTTTCTCTTTGACTGTTGCTGTCTTTGGATTTGGAGTTATCACCTAGTAACTCTTTGCAAGACTGGGGCAATTCTTATTGTAGTGTGCAGGAAAAACCTTACAGCCTAGGAAGGTATAATCAGTGCAGGATAATTTTACTGCATGAAGGCAATACGCTGTAACATGAAGAACCTCATTGACACTCAGCTGTGTTTTGGCTGTTTGAAGATGCTCACAATACGCTTTGATTTTTCTCTAGAGCCTATCTGTGCAGTTGGACACGGAGTTGCAGCTTTGTGTTGTGCCACCAATGAGGATAAATCCTGGGTATTTCAGGGATACAGCCTGACAGGGGTAGGTTGAGCTTTCACCTGATTTTTGCAGTTTGGGAGCTTTTTTGCTGTGTGGGGGCCTGTGATTTCAGGTGCCAGTGCTGGGGTTTCTGGTCTCATCCTATAACTTTCTACAAATATAAATCATCAGTTTGGTACCCTTGGTTTATGTGCGAGATGTGGAGAGTTGTCATTGGCAAGGGAGCCCAGTACTGAGCACGTGAAGGGATTGTCTCACTTAGCTGTCATGTGGACAGTGTTTTCCTTCCGATTGTTCAGTAAACTTTAAACTGAATCCATAGAATGCTGGAAATGGCTGCTGCAGCTCTTTGGATTCACAGCAGAGGGCTTCTAAGAATTACTTTTTTGGTTTCATGAATGCTGGAGGTGAGTTATATTTCTCAAGATGCTCTTTCATTTTAAAAGGTAGAAGAACGTTTAGGAAAGAAGGCTCTTTGTACAAACTGGCTTGTAATTCAAGAAGTGGGCAGATGCTGTTGATGTTTTATTTAATGTATAGTCATATCTCTGACCTCACAGACTGTTTATATGGCAATTGTACTTGTGTGCCGAGATGATGCAAACCTCTATAGTACAACTTCTAGGGTTGAAAATTTACATGCAAAGTTAAGAAACTAAGTTAATGGGACTCACAAAAGCTATCAAGTCCTGATGTGCTTGTATTTGGCATTACAGTCCATGATAAAATATTTTAAATAAGGCATGACGTGGCCTAGCTATGGTTGCTATGGAAACCATAAAATTCAATTTCCTCCAGTGCATATAAAAACTGAACTAAGTAGTCTTAATTTTTCTCTCTTCATTTAAGCTGTTTCCCATATTCATTCCAAAGCGGAGTACTGTTATTTGGACTCTGCAAGTGGCACAGCATTTGTGTCCAAATGTTTGTGTCCAACAGCCAAACAGGTCTGCGCTTTCATGAAGTTAATTGCATGCACACTGTTCAGTGTCCAGTTGATGTGCAGAAATTGCTTGGTGTCATTCTTTTTGTCTCCCTTAAGAATTTTCAGTTTGCTCCCTACAGAAAATCCATAGAAGCTGCTTGTGGTCATTTGGTTTGTGCTTCATTTCTGTTTCATTTCCTGTATATAGTTGGGAGAATCCTAGGGGGAACAGAAAAATAAATTGCAGGGGGAAGTATGTGTTGGGTTTGCATGGCTTTTTTCATAAAAAGCAAGAGAGACTTACTTCCTTTTGATCTTTTTCAGCCCTCTGTGTATGAACTGGTAAGGCAGCCTAATTTTGCCAGTTTGTCCATTATTGTGGAAGATTTTGTGAAAGATTCTGGAGCTACATTTAGTGGTATGTCACTCTCTTGTTGTCCAGGACTTCACGTTTCGTGGCTGCGTTTTGGAAATGAATATTTGTGTGCCAGTTTTACACAGCTGAACAGGACTCTGACAGGGTATTTCATCTTCCATTCCCATTTCATGGATATAAACAAATACCCTAGTGGATTAGAAATTATGAGAATAAATACTGTGTGGAGAAGTAGGGCAGTACAGTACAGCACACTGATCTCTGTGGTTGTCCACGCATACTCTTTTACCCCATGGTAAACACGAGGTCGCTTGTCCTGCTGTGAAGGAGGAATGTGTGCTGCAGGGAAGGGTGTGTGCAGGAGAGTTGCCATCCATCTGCAGATGCACAGCCCATACCTGCAGGGGAGTGTCTGTACGTAGGTAGTGTGCTGCAGCTGCTTCCTTGCTGCATGGCAGCATGTGCTCTGCCGGGAGAGGTTAAGTTCTGGATTTTGGGGTTGTCTTTTATTCAAGCAAATGTTTCATTATTTAAAGCTGGAGGCACTATACTGCATGTTTTTGGTTGCTCTGATTAGTTGCCTTAGCCATGAAGTAATTTACTTGTAGCTAGATCTGGTTTTGTAGTATTTTCTTGTTTCTTTACTAGTAATTTCATTAATTATTATTAGTCAAAATGTAGAAGTTTGACTTTTGAACTGCAAAATCTGAGGTTCTGCCCAGTGTGAGAAACTAAATCCATTAAAGCACAAAAATGTCACTTTTTTCCTAGATTATTTCTGGATGTGCCGGCAAAAGTGTAATTTTCCTTTACATGGTGCTTTCTTGCAATACTGAAGAGCTACAGGGAGAATTAAATAATGAGCTATAAATGGTTCTATTCAGTTGCAGCTGTCATTCAGTCTGCTATTTTGTTAGGTAATTTTTTAGGATCTGTCCTTAAAGAGAACAATGAGATGCCCGTGGTATTTAAGTCATCCTTTATTTAACAGAATAGTGCCACCCATTGAACTGATACAATTTGAAGTGGCCAGATTAGAGATCACACACATGGCATTAATAGGAAACAGAACCAGGCTCCTAATGCCATGCATTTATTTTTCACTAAGAAGAAATGCCACTGTCTTATCAAATTGTTGTATATTCTTTGCTTAATCCTCTTCCATCCATGCTGCTGTCAGCCTGCTTGTGTGTTTAAATGGCATCTTTATGCTTTTCGAATGAGCTGCTGCCACCACCTTCTGCATAATGGGTTCAGTACTGAGAGCTTAAAGGCTGGTGTCTGTGATACCTGTTACGTCACGTATGCTTGGTTGCGGTGGTACTGGCAAATTAAGCAAGAAGAGGAAAAGCCTGTGGGGTTTGAAGGCACTTAGCCTGTATTTAGACAGTCAGTGGCTGGAAGAGGGAGAAGAAAATAGAGTTGTTCATTACTGACAAAATAATGGTTCTATCGGGAGTGAGATGACTTAAAAATACTGGAGTACTTGGAGTACTGAACAATTGCTGGCAGATATTAATACATCAGGCTACTATAGCTGGCCAGAAAATAAGTATTTTCCTGCAGGCTTTTTGTAGCATGGTGATTACAACTTTGATGCCTTACATTAAGAAAAGTTTATATTGTATAGCAGGGTAATTAATATATACTTTGAGGTTTTTATTACGAAAATCTCTTGATATATGCACTTTACCTATCTGATGTTAATTGAATCAAGGGACCAGTCCTCCTCTCCTTTCAGAGAAGGACTTTCTAGTGAAATTGTTTCAGGATTGGGGGCTCGAGATTGTCCCTGTCTGTGGGGGTTGTAGATCAGCATGTCAGTCACCCAGCAAATCTGGTCAAAATAGTTACCTTCTGTGTTAGTTCTGTCAGAGATGTGATACTGAAACTGAAGTAGTGTCCACTGACACAACGCTTGTTGCTTTTTCTCCTTTATTTAGCCAGCAATCCGGATGCTGTGCATGTTGTGCTGGACAGGCACCTGGTGACAGGACAGAATGAGAATTCCACTCTTCCTGCGGTCCAGAATCTTCTTATTCTTTGCAATGTCAGGTGAGGCAATATGGGAGATAAGAACTAGGAACAGACAGTGGTGAGCATCTTTTAGTTTCAGGAATATTGTCCCCCAAAAGAATTTTTTGCCTAGGTTAACTGCTGAAGTGCGTGTCGTCTTTGTTTGATCTAGCTATTCAGTCGGTTATGTCTTTTGGTAAAAAACATTTGTGATTATTAAAAAAAAAGGTAAAAAGGGATTGGGAAATGCACAGCTATCTATCAGGACTGGTAAAGTAAAATGCAGAATAGGCTTCACTAAGTATTTCTGTTGAGAAGCATCTCTTGTGTGTTCTTTGTGGTTTGGCAAGTTAGCATTTAGTCAGCAATGTTTTAGGATTCTGGGAATGAACAGATTTTATTGATTTGGTAATGGCCTGGCTGTTTGACTGTCTTTCATCTTGTCAGATAGAAGAACACATATAAAGAACAACAAAAATCTTTTGTTCAGATGAATGTGTGTTAGAAGTCCTTTACTGACTGTGGACTAACAGGTCGTGTCATGTTTGGATGTGGTTCATGCAGCAGGAAAGGAAGGAGCAGGTCTCTTTGCAAATAGGATGGATGAAGAGCCAGCAGGCTAAGGATTTTCTTGTCTGTTAACTGGATAAAACATCCCTCTAAATTTCTGTACTGGACTATGAAGTGGCTGTGACAGTGAAGTGGCAATGTCAGGTTTTGCATATATAGAATGGATGAAGGTTGTGAATAAGAAAACTTTGAAGTGCATCACGCTTCAGAAGCAACTATGAAACCACCTTGCATTTTTGTTGCGACATCTTTTTTCACTGCTTCTCTCTAGACCCTTAATTTACTGATGTGGGGAACTCTTAAAAAAAAAAAGTTGGTGCTATGAATACAAATTGCTGAAGCTGAAGACCTTGCTTTAGGTTGACATTATACTGATTGTTAGTAACTGCCCCAAAGAGCACTCAGAACTCTGTGAACAATCTGCTGTTTGTTTCAAATATCAAAATCTACACCTAGAGCTTCACTGAAATGCAGTTTCAGATGCGTTCTTGCCTTTCTTTTGGTAGGTCACAAAGTTACTGTCTGAACTCTGTGTCTGGGACACTTGAATATACTTGGAATAGGATGGAAAGTGCTTAGCTAAACTCTGAATAAAGCAGAACCAGTTGTTTGAAGGCAGCTCACTGTGGCGATACTGTTAGCATAATGTGCCCTTGTTTTCTTCCTTGCCTGTTCAGTGTTGGACTTCTGTTTAAAAAGTTTGCTCAGCTGTTTTCAAATGGTCTTCTAACTGGTTATCTGTTCTCCTTTGTGGTGCTTGTGTTATGATTTTTGTTCTATATGAAACGTTTGAAATATTTCTCTCTGGCAAGTACATTGCAGTTGTTTCATGCTGGAATTTTGTGGACAAAGAAGAAAAAATGTAGGCAGCTAATGTGGGTCACATCTTCTGAAGAACCAACTGTAAGATGAAATTTGGCCTTCTCTGAAGTTGGGCATGGAAAGGAATAATCAGACCGAGAATACTTTTTGCTGTTGCAGGCTCAAACATACTATATCTGTGGGAAAGTAGACAGATTAACATTTTTCCTTCACTCTTGGAACTGAGGGCAACGTTTCTGCAGTGCTCTGTGAGGGAAAGGACCTTTGCAGTTGCATTTTTTTCTCAGCAGGATAATAGGATATATTGATTATAACCAGTCATCAAGCAGGGTAATTTTAAGCCTTTTCCATAGAAATTCAGTTTTTTAGCTATGTCTCAAGAATTCAGTGTGATTTTGAAAGATAATCTGCTGTGGGATTTGTTGGGTCTTCTACTGTTATGTTCTGGAGCCCAGCCACATTTTTGGCTTTGGTAGAAATTAAAATTAGAATTTGAAGTTAAAATTGGGCTTTGATAGAAATTAAACTATCAAGTAGCTTTGATAGCTTAAATCCTCATTCCTGACAAGTTGTCATAGGGATTTGTTGACCTCTGTCACCATCAGGGCATACTTCCCATCTGGATTTCTAGTGGGCTGTCTGCTGAAATGATGTGGAAAGTTTTTGTACTTGTACTGCAGTAGTATTTGGAATTTGGGTAATTTTGTGTTGAACACTGTGCACCTACAGCAAGGAGACGCTCTCTGCCACCAAAAGCTTTATTTAAATAGAGAAGGTGAAACTTCATCCCCTAGACTCCACTGATTGTCTGAGCAGGGAACTTAGCGGGGCTGGAGTGAGTTAATAGAGGTCCTGGAGGAGGTGGGTGCAACTTCTGAGGTGAGGGAGCTTTGCCACACCTGATCTAACCCCTGGCTGCAGCTGCAGAGCAAAGTCTCATTTCTGAAGTGGGAGTCTGAGAGGCTACAAGTCTGTATTACCTTTGAGATTGTGCTTCCATGTGGTTCTGTCAAAATGACTAGACCTTTCATTGCCTGCCTGTAAAAATAGAATATCGCTGTCTACTCTGTGTCCTGTTTTCATTCCTTATTTGTGAAGTTCCATCCAGGCTCCTTCATAAGCCACCAGGTGAACAAACAGTATTCAGACCACTACAGGCTTTGATCAATTCTCTGTTGTACTATTTTCCTTGTTTTGTGGCAGCCAGGACCTGTTGGAACTGCTTTGTGCCTGTATCTGGAAGTACGCTGGTGTACAAAGTACACTGCCTTTAGACTTTTTGTAACACTTCCTTGTTCTTCCCATATGGGAGCAGACGAAGAGGAGTTACCGTGTGTGTCTTCATTCTTTCACATCGCATGTGCATTTCTATCCCTTAGCAATCTAAACAGTCTCCAGTCTTGAAGCTGTTCTTGCAAAACAGAGGGAGAATTGCATGATCCAGCAGAAAGTGGCTGGAGAGGTGATGTGTGCAAGTGTGCGTGCCTACAGTTTTCTGATGAGGTTGATGAGGAGAGAAGGATGCTGGCTGCGTGGATGTTGCCGAACTTCTAGCAACAAAGCAAAATGACCTTGGTAAAACCACCCTCTCCTGTGGATGGTGGGCTAGCATTGTGCCATCTTTAGAAATTACACTGGCAAACTGAGCAATTAGTGATGATAGCTCTTCTAAGTTCTCATGCACTATGACCAATTTTAGCCAAGGATTGGAAAAAACAATTCTAAAACTGTGGGAAAAGAAGATCAAATTAAAGTAGAAAATATGTGAAGCTGTTTAATGTCATGCCAGGTACATTCAGGAAAGTTTTATTCTGTTTATTCTGTGGGGATGTTATGTCAGTGGATTAAAATATGAAGGCAGTATCCATAATTTTTGCTTGTTATTTTTTGACTTCTTTTCTTTACCATACACATATAGAATTAATTGCACTCTTAGTTGAGAGGAGAGAGTTTATGACCTTTGGTAAGTTTTCATTTAGTTCTTCATTTTGGAAAAGTTTCAATACAGCAGTAAACCTCTTGACTCCACAAAAATTTTCAACACCACATCAGGCTATTTCTGTTACTCCTATTTATTTTGAAACTAAAAGCAGCAGGGTTGAAGTACAGGCTTCAAAGGTGATAGCATGTCTATAGCTTCGGGTATTGTAGCATACTCCCATGCTTTAGTTCCATGTTAATTTTGTTCTACAAATGTAACACTTGATATTTTTTGTTATTTTTATCTTCTGCTTAAAAGTTATTTACATCAACTAAAATCATGAAGTGAGATTACAGAAAGAGTAATGACTCTTGGATAAGTCTTGCATTTTGAACTTCCTGTGTGAAGAATTTGAATACCTTGGTTTGTATCTTCTGCACCTTACTGTGCTTCCTTCCTGGTGAAACTGAGAAGCAGGCCAGTATCACAAAGTATCACATCCCAGGCATCCGAGCACCGATATTTCTCCTGAGTTTGTTTTCCAGCTTAAAATGTCATGCTTAAAATGGCATGTGTTCTCCTCCCCTGGTTGTAAGAATACAGCATGCTCAAACTTCTCAGCAGCCCAATTTTAAATACTTTTCTTACCCAATTATGCATAACAAGACTGTGACAAATAACAGCAGCTGGGTTTGGGGGGGCATTAGCATAGATGAGAAATGTTGCTGCTTATTGCCTTGTGCTCGTTGACGTTTATCAGTGTCTTAGCTTGTGGTGTAGTTAATGTTGTCTCTGCTTCACCACCATGCAGGCTAATCTTTAGCTTAAAGTTAATTTGAATTTAAAGATACGTGTTTATGATCCATCTAGTGATACGGGTTAGAAATCATGTATAACTGACTTGAACTGGTGAGAAATCAGCTAAAGGCAGTATCAGGAGTCCTCAAAACACGCCAGCTCTTAACATACTCATTTAGCACACGTTCTGCAGTGTGATGGTTTTCCCTTCTACCTGGCTTGAGTGTAGCAATTTGAACTCTGCAGGGAGGATGAGCTTTTGGCAATGCTTGCACATGCTTGGTGTATCACTGTCTTTGTGATCAGTTGTTTATAGAGGATTCTGGTATTTAAACCACATGACAGGCCCTTTTGTCCCAAAGCCAGAAACTGCTTCTCAAACAAATTGAAAGCTTCAAATTCTGGAGATTTTCAACCCACACAAATCCTGATTGTTTCAGTGTTGTGCTCTGGAGTGTTTGGTGCTTTGGTCCTCGGGATGTTATCAGCCAGGCTTATTTCCTTAGAAATCTGTTCCTGATAACATCCAGCTACTGATTTTTTTTTTTTTTTATTTAGGGAACCACACACATGAAGAGTGTTACATCTTGTCTGGGCTTAACACATGGGAGCATATTCTGTATTTTCCTCTGATGTTCTTACGGGCAGACATTGAAGTATCCGCTAGAAGCATCAGAGTGCCTCTGCAATACATGGAGCAGAAACACTTGTGGGATGAATCCAAAGGGACAAAGGGCTTTCTGAGATGATTTATCCCTAGGATAATCTTTACAGCAGTTGGCTCACAGCTGTAAAGAAACATTCCTGTATTGCATCCCCACAAAGGATTTCTTCACCAACAAGAAGACAACATATATCACTGTGCATCCCAGCACCACACTCGCCACTAAAGCTGTGTAGTTGGTCCCTGCAGGGAAGAAAGGAAAGGTAGAGAACATCTTTAAGCTAATAGGAGTCTTTACTGGCAGTTTTAAACGTAAGTTGTGAAGAGGGATGCTCAAAACACTTAAAACATTTGCAGACTGATGCACCAGTTGGAGTGAGCCCCAAGACCCGCTTGTGGGTGTGATCTCAATTTTGATGCTTTTTACATTTTAATTCAATTTAAGTTTTGGCTGTAACAATAATGAAAAGGTGGTCTTTCTAGTTTAACTAACCTAATGTTTACAGGGCAAAAGAGATTAATGAGTGACATGAAAGGAGATGAGGAATGGCCAAATCCCCAACAGCTTGGGCTTTGATCATGAGTCCTCTGTGCTACCATACATCTCCTCTAGCTTGATACTGTAGCTGCAGTCAATGGAGGTAGCTTAGATCCTCTGAAACCAGAGAAGGTGTCAGAGACAACTTGGGGAGACTCAGCTTTTCTGATGAGAGGAAGTGCCTCTTCAGAACACTTAACAAAGCATTTGCTTGTTTTAAGGGATCCCTTACAGGATGTTTGAACTCAGTCCTTGTCGCCATCTACAGCTTAGTCGTACTAGTATTCCACTAGTGTATTAAAATGTTTAAATAACATTCTTTTCCTGGAGCTTCCACTGTATAATCTTTTTAAAAAATTTAAAAAATCGAACCTTCTGCTTTATTCATCTTTAGGTTCTGTGTGATAAGCTCTGCCATTTGATTCTGAATGTCAGAGTGCTTTTCTGTTTAAACTGACTTTTGTTCATTGCTGATGAAACGGCCGGCTGTGCCAGCCACAGCAGTGACAATTAACTGAGAATCACTGGGCTTTGCTTGTGTGCTTGCTCTAAACAACAGCAGTGAGGCCAAACGGGGTAATCCTGGTAGGACTGAGTTCCACAACTCTACAAGAAATTACCTGTCTGCTGCACCTATTTTGCAGCACTGTCCCAGAAGGCTACACCAGTGTATTGTGTCCTCTGTAGTGTGCCAGCCACAGCAGTGACAATTAACTGAGAATCACTGGGCTTTGCTTGTGTGCTTGCTCTAAACAACAGCAGTGAGGCCAAACGGGGTAATCCTGGTAGGACTGAGTTCCACAACTCTACAAGAAATTACCTGTCTGCTGCACCTATTTTGCAGCACTGTCCCAGAAGGCTACACCAGTGTATTGTGTCCTCTGTAGTGCTAGAGTGTTCTCTACAGGAAAATGTTTAACACTAGCAAGAGATAAAAGGAGCCTTTTGTCAAATGCAGACTTGTAGGTCTGTAGGGCATTTCACTTCAGCTTGAGGGTCAGTGTGTTCCCTCAGTTCCCCTGTCTGGGATTTCCATGTTGTCCCCTAGGATGCAGAAGATAGTGTCAAAAGCTGACCTGTCGTCCCGCTGGGACTAGGCAGCCAGGAACACTGGGGCACTACTTTCTCCTCTGTAATGCCAGTGCATCAAAACAAGTATCAGAATAAATGGAAATAACTTTGATCCTGATTCGCTTTAAAATTTCAAATGGTGCCTATCAGATACAGACCAGTAATGTGGTCTGTAATAACCTATGCTGGCTGTATTTGATAGTCCTTATAAATGAATCTCTAAGGACTAGTTTTAAAGTGAAATTCTATGTTGGGAGGCTGAAAATAAATTAATGTACTTACTATGTCAGTTTTATGGACCCTAGTAGCTGTTTTCCCAACAGCTCTGCTCTCCTGTACCTCTCCTCTTGCACCCTTGTTTCAAGAATGCAGGAAGCACCGAGAGCAGCTGCATGTGTCCCTTAGTGTGTTGTGTCATGGAATGCAAGAGGGAGCTGAAAGAGGAAGGAGAAGCTTCCCCCCCATCAAGCTTTGCATGTTTGCATAGAGCTGCTGTTGAACTTAGAAAGCTGCCACCATGAGGGAAGGTTGATAACTTGGCATTTGTGCTTATCAGTTGGTTGCTGCTCTGTGAATCTTGGAAAGGAAGAGGTGCCGTGGGACATTGCAGCCTCCCCATGAGGTGGTGGTACTGCTCTAGACAGACCTTTGCGTTCCTCCTCAGCCACCAGCAAACTCCATCCCCAGACACCAAGTGCAAAGACGTTACTTCCCTCTTGCGAATTCCCGAGGAAGGGCCTGCCACTTCTGTGTACCTATGCTGGGCAGGTGGGCTACAGCTGAAAGAGGGGAAAAACCTGGGACACCACCCAGGGCTACAGTAGCACAAAATGCATATTAACACAGGGTTATATACACTTAAGCTGTGCTGTAAGCAACAAGATATTCCCGTGGCTTTCCAGTAAT
Organism: Fulmarus glacialis; assembly: GCF_000690835.1. Taxonomy (NCBI): domain Eukaryota; kingdom Metazoa; phylum Chordata; class Aves; order Procellariiformes; family Procellariidae; genus Fulmarus; species Fulmarus glacialis. The sequence continues at coordinate 13,439 of NW_009234056.1, read as the reverse complement.
CTGCGACCATAGGGTCTGCTCTGCCACGCTCCTTCTTTTCTTAGGAGGATGAGGGCAGCATAGTTAGAAATCTTGTAATGAAAGCCTCAATCCTTTGTCACCTCCTAAAACATCATGCACTAATGCTACTCTGCATGCTTTCCTTAGAAATTATCCCTCCTCAGCATCACCTGTTGCTAAACCCTCTTTCTCCCCAAAGGTCTCCACTTTGCAGTTTTTCTTTGTGTAAAGCCAAGGGCCAACCCTGAATTGTAGCAGATTCTTTTAAGTTCATTTCTAATCTTGAACTGAGTGAAATTTAAATAGGTGTGCTGCCACTGAAGGTGTGTTTGAGCCTGTGGAGTTGTTCTGGTCTGTTGGTCTCCTAGGTCAGACACCAGCAATATAAACTGGAGTCACGTATCCCTGGGAATAAGAGACAGGACTTGTACTGCTCAGGTGCTGCAGAGGTGAAGTAGAATTCCTGGCTTAGGCACAACATCCCTAGCTGTTAGTGCAAGGTAACGCCAGTCTGAGTATCAGACTGCGTCCAAGTGATGTGGACCGTAGCAAGATAAGAGTCCCTTCTGCTTTCTAGAAATGCTACCTTTCCTTAGGCAAAACTGTGCCTGGAGGGTGCTGTGACTGTGTGGATTTCACAGGACAAATGGGAGACCCCTTTGCAAATACTCACTTTGCATGATCCAAATACATCTGAGCTCAGACTGTAACCTAGATCCCAGCGGTAAAGCAAAAACAAAGTCAAAAAACTAAAGGTCAGATCATAAGCTTCCTTCAGTTATACTGAAATCAAAATTGAGTGGCAGAGTCCACGGTGGCCTCTAACAATCCTCACCCTGACAGCATGGTGGCTGTTAAACACACAGAAGCCTGACAGGGCCTCCTGCAGTTGCTGTTTTCCCAGGAGATGTTCATAGATGCTGTGCCTCTGTGAGGCCCCATGTGTGCAGCCCTGAGGGACTCAGGACCTTATCCTGCAGAAAGGCAAGAAAAGAGTGTTGGGTGCTGGGGGTCATGGTGTGCTCACATCAGAGCTGGATTCCTGCATGGACCACAAAAGCAAACCAGCCCTGCCCTTGGGTTAGAGTCATGAATTGCTTGCCCTTTCTTTGCTTTCTGGGTGGTGGAGTGGTTTTACTTATTTTCCCAGCAGAAGATAAATTTTCTCTTCAAATACAAATGCCGGATCATACAATTTCTGTATAAGGTTTCCAAGACTTCCAGGCTAAAGCCATGAAGCCCAGCAGCCCTGTAGAGAGCAGCTAGAAAAGATGGAGCCTGACCCTGCCTCCGTGACTGCTGTCACCTCAGCCCTGCCTGGATGAGCCATCAAGTCCCCAGGGTGGGAAACACCGTCAAACTTAAACCTGATCATCGCTACTGGTGATGTGTTTGAAAGAGCAAAAGAGACAGAAGGAGACCAAGCAGCATGCTTGGAAAGGGACTAATCATGCACCACTCACCACCCGCACAGTGTCAGGCCCTCAGCTGCAATAATACCACGAAACAGCTACCATAAAATGCAGGATCAGCACCAAATGTCTTCAAAAGGCAACAGGAGTCTCCCCAAATATCCATCGGCCTAACAGCCCATAACTGCTATTATACGTGCATTAGCCATGCTATCCGATTGGCAGCTGCTGCTTGGTCTCCTTCAGGAGTAGAGCGGGTGGTAAGGGGAGACTTTCTGTCCCAAGGGGTTGGAAAGGTTTAGCCTTTGTGGCTGGGAAGGATTACTGGCTCTGCGTGCATTTAATGAAGTGCAATGGCATTTTAAAATCAAATTCTATAGTGTATGTATTGGTTCTTTGGAATTTACACATATACACATTTTATTTGCCCCTACTTGCTGAGTCCAAGCTTGTCCTTGTGACTGTGATAGCTAAAAACCTTCCTGGGAGACACAGACATCTGCTCCCAATTTCTTAATCTGAGGAGGTATGGAGATCTGAGAAGCCACTAGGAGGAGTTTGTAAACTGGGCTCAGACAGGATCCTGGGCGAGATCTCTTCATCTCCTGAAGAGAGATGAAGTTGAGGAAGAGTTATGAGGTAAAGGTTCTCTGTGCGACCAGATAAACAGGCGTATAGGCTGAAAGTTTATGTGGTTGTTGGGTTTTTGCTCCATTTCAGAATGGATGTGGACTTTGTGACTTAGCCACGTACATCATTCACCTCAAAACATCTAGCCTGTGCTGAAGAGAAAAAGCCCCAGTGCTGAAGTGGGAAACTGCCGCTGCTACCAGAGCAGGTAAGTGAAAATTTTAAGCATGACTTGTTCATCTCCTGCCCCCTCAGCTCTTGGGGGGACCATGTGTCTATAACTAAGCAGAGTAAGCTTTGACTGTTACTGAGGCACCTTTTCCTGCCTCCTCTTCCCCTTTCACTGCAGTATTTTATTGTCTCTTGAGCAACTTTTGGAGTGCTTCAGAGTTACGTTTGAACCCCACAGTGTTACTGACCATGGCCAGCTGTGTCCCAGCTGTGTGAGGTGACAGATCCCATGGCTCTGTTGGTGGTGTGAGGGTGCAGGGCACTTGCCTCATCCAGGAGGAGGAAGAAGGGGTATTTCTTGCAGAGGCTCAAAGCCTCTGACTGCCCAACTTCACAGCAGCAAGCCCCCAAATTCTTTGTGCCTGAATTCACACCCTCCCATGGTGCAAGGCTTGTTGCTCAGAGATGTGTGGTGTTATCAGCTTAGCAGGGCTCAGGACACACGATTCCAGAGCAGAAAGCTTTTACTGGGCTCCTCATTCCTCAAGTGACCAGCTTTGATCTGTCGGTATTTTAGGGCTGACTGGGAGGTATTTTTAGAAAACTGTTAGTTTCTTTCTGATTGAGAAAGCTCCAGAACAAAGAGGCTTTGGGGAAAGTGAAAGGGCAGCAATTTGTCAGACAGACCTCGCCTAGAAAAGACCAGTCCAGCATATTTGTGACTTTGAGCTACCAGTTACCAGTAGGACAATGTGACAGTAAGGAGGTGGGTACCCTCTTCTAAGACTTTCCTGCATTCTCATCCCATGACAGTTCATCCCTGTCACTGACAGGGCATTTGTCCTAGTGATCATAAACCAAAATCCAGGATGTGAGACACGATATAAAATATGATGTATACACATGATGGCATTTGTGTTTTGAAGTCTATTGGTGTGTACTAGCAACCTAGATAGGGGCTTTGGTTAAGCAATGGGTCCATAATGCCTTACGCCTGGAGAAGTCTAAGGAGTCTCTGTTGGACTTCTCTTATAGTAAGAGGGAAAGATGCAAAATAGGTTAAATTAAGAAGGAATCCACCTGCGTTGTCTTCTCACAGGAGGAGGACTCCAGGCTAAAAGAGGATCCCAGGTATGAGAGGTGCATAGGGAATGTGCTTCCCAAGGGCAGCAGGATTATCCACAAAGACCAGGCACCTTCCAGGCATTTCCTGAGCTATTTGTATGTAGCCACAGAGATCAAGGACACAGCTTTCAGATGGGAATGACTTGATTGCTGAGTGAAATGCAGGATGGGAGGGGTCTGGCAGGTGAGCTTATGTTGATGGCTTCAATCCATGGACCAGTATAGCTGCTTCCTCCCCTCTGGGCTATTTAAGGGCTCAGAGTCGGCCTTTGTACAGAGGTTTTTGGGCTCCGATTGGCGCAACTCACACAACCTCAGTGGGGAAGGGAGGATGGCAGTTTGCCAGGTGTGTGGTGTTGTTAAATTGTAAATGAGAAAGGATCCAGACAGCTGCACTCTGCATTGCAGATCAGCAGAAGAGTCGGAGAGCTGTCTATGGTCATTATCAAAAGGCAGGCTAAAGATTCACAGATGGTGGAGGTGGTTCAGTTAGCGATCATGTCGATGCATCTTCGTGGTGCTAGAGTAGAGTGCTAGGGAGGCAGCAGTGTCAGGGAAAAAAACCAAAAAGCCACTTAAAAACTCTGTAGGGCGCTTGGTAGGAACGGGGAGAAGATGAGCAGCTCTCAAGTGAATGAGTTTGGATTTTTTAATTTTTAAGAAGAAAAGTAGTTTGTCAGAGGTGACTCCAAACATTGCAGTGTGACACTGCACGTGGACACGTGGGTCATGCTTGTCTATGTAAGGGACATATGTAAGGCATCTTCAGGAGCTGGGTATCAGTCACTTGCTGATCTGTGCTGGCATGCTGTGAGTGTACAGAAAACAAATTTGCTGGTAATGGGGAAAAAAACGTTTTTCAGGCAGTCTGAAAGGACAGCAGCAGTCCACCTGCAGAATGTAAATCAGAGGGTAACCTTGGATTCCTTCGATCATTGTCTACTTCCTACTTCTGTTTGAAAGGACTGCATCTTCATAAACATGTGGCTTCCCCACTGACTTTTCAGTGACAACTAACACTTCTGTTTCTGAAGAGTTATACACAAAACGGTAAAGACCTTTTGGGGAGTTTAAACTGATGCCACTTCACTGATTTCAGTGGAGCCCTGCTTGTATTCACCAGGTGTGGCTCAGCAGGTCTTCCTGAGAAGATCTAATACAGAAGTCCTGTGAAATAGGAGAATATGTACTCTGCAGGCAAAGTGGGAGGAAGGGGACTGAATTGCAAAGGATTTTTGGAGCAGGATTAATCCTTAGATAATCACCATCCATCTGGGCTGTAACCACCAGGTCGTGTTCCTAGGACCCAGTCTTGGTCCAGATGAAATGAGTTGGTTTTGGCTGTGAGAGAAGCAGCTTCTATATCACACGCTGACTTGCAGTGGTAGGTCAGATGGTTGTGTGGCACGGTGTAGGGAGGTGGGGGCAGGGTAAAGCTT
>NW_009234056.1:8203-8608 GCF_000690835.1 Fulmarus glacialis | reverse complement strand
AGAGGTCACCTCCCTCCAGACAGCTTGCTTTCTGCTGTGGCCTGCTCCTCACCGTTACCTACACCTGTAGAGCAGAGGGGTCTACATCAGTCCCCTGAGGGGGCCTCGTCTCCTTCTGGTAGACTGACACTATTCCCAACCCTGTGTGGGGCAGGTCCAGGGCAAGGCTGGGAGTGCAGCACCACGTAGACATGTCTGATACAGTTCTGTTATTGGACCTGCGTCTGGTTTGTGAGCGTACAGCCGGCTGTCACTGTGGCTGAAACAACAGTTTCCAGGTTGTTATGGCCACGTCCTGACAATAGTGCTGCTGTGTCACACTGATGCTAGTGATCAATTGTTCCCTTGGCTTGTTTTTCTTGTGTTATTCAAGCTGAATATAGCATGTGTGTGTAAGTATTGTAG
>NW_009234056.1:0-8165 GCF_000690835.1 Fulmarus glacialis | reverse complement strand
TTTGAAGAGGTTAAGTTCAGGCAGCTTTATCAGGAAACAGTTAATTGTGTCTACATATAGAACAGGAACCTCTTAGAATTGTAGAATCATTTAGGTTGGAAAGGACCTTTAAGATCATTGAGTCCAACCACTAACCTAACACTGCCAAGTCCGCTACTTAAACCATGTCCCCAAGGGCCACATCTACAGTCTTTTAAATGGTGACTCAACCACTACCCTGGGCAGCCTCTTCCAGTGCTTGACAACCCTTTCAGTGAAGAAATTTTTCCTAATATCAAATCTAAACCTCCCCTGGCACAACCTGAGGCCATTTTCTCTTGTCTTATCACTTGTTCTTGTCTACTCTTGGTGGAACTGGACCTATATAAACTAATAAGAGATGTATTTAATTAGTCTTAATGAAATACAGCATGAAGTGAATCATATGCATCCCAACTTAATAGAAAGTCCTGTAATTGGTAAATGCTGCATTAGGATTAGGTCATTCCTGAGGAAGGCTGCCACACAGCTCTTCCTCTTTCACAAAAGCAGCAGCTTAAGAACAATGAGGAAAGGAGGGGGTCATAGAACTTAAAGGAAAAAAAAAAAACACCAAAAAACCCCCCAAAAAACCAACACACACACACCCCCTCCCCCCCAGTTGTGGGGCAGGGTTGGCAGCAATTCCATGACTATTGCATAAAGAAAAGCAGTGACTCCTCCAAAGACAATATACAAGGCTCTAACAGACAATCTTCAGCTGTATCCACATTCACTCTGTCAGCTCAGATTAACCAATTGTCAAGTTATTTATTAACTGCTTAAGAAACTGAGTTACTTAATTTTGAAAGTGTAGCCTTCAATGTCATAGGGCTGCAGAAAGAGGACAGGAAGGGACTGGAGCCTAGTTGGTTTATGTATGTATCTCAGTACTTGAGGGTTTTGTACCAAGGAGGGCTTTTGAAACCTTCTCTTCAGTCACAGTAAGACAGCATGAAAGACAAAACTGCTTTCTTAATGTGTTAGGAATGTAGACTTAATTAGGAATTTAATATAAAAATTTAAAAAATTAAAATACTATGTCAGATGTCCCCTACAGCAGTGAAATGAACACGTTACAAAGAAAGTCTGTGTTAATTTGCATGTATTGACAAAAGTGCCACAAAAATTTGAAATTCTATTCGTCCCTTTGCAAATTGATAAAAAAGCATGATACAGAAATCTATCCATACATAGCATAAGACTTTTACACGTAAGACTTTGTACATCCATTTAACCTCAGGTGATCCACTCATTCAGCCTTGACCATTCAGGAGAATTCCGATTTTTCTACTTTCCATTTTCAGCACTGAACATTCGGTCCTAGAGAGAAGGAAACATACAGCAGGTGAGTAAGAGTTTGGGAACTGGACTGAGCTTTAGTAGTGACTTAAGCCTGCATTGCTAAGTAGTTGCCAGTCAACAAGAACAAATGCCTAGATCAGGTATACTTGGTGTGTATTCCCCACCCCCCCAAAACACACAGTTCAATTAATCCCATGTAAAAGACTCTCCATAAACTGACAGAAAACTTTCACATGGCTTGGCTATACTCAGCGTATCTGTTGTTGGTGCCTCCTAGTGCTAAGTACAAGCATCATTTATTTCCAGCCCACTGTCTGAAGATTATTTCTCTTGTACCACTGCTGACAGATAATGAGTTTAGAATTAGACTTAAGGAACTTTTCACTTTGACAGTACTGTGATCTTGATTAGCTGCCAGTTTGAACGCTGCCATGGGCCTCAAACAGCAGGTGTGGCTGTATACATCTGGCTTGAATTCCTTCTTGAGATGCAGTGAAGTTTAACAAGTTCACTTAATTTAGGTGGCCAGTTTGCTAGCTGCCTGTCCTACATAACGTGTACCGCCTGTATAAAAACCTGATCGGACTTGCTTACAGGTTCCTAATCCTTAGCCATACCAAGGAACTGTGGGTTAGCTGCAGTACTTGGGAGGAGGCAGGTGGCAGCATGATATAACATCTACCTTTAACATCCTCTCCAGTTTAATTGCATCTGCAGCAAATTTTCTGATCCCGTCGGATAATTTCTCCACAGCCATTTGGTCTTCATTATGGTGCCAGCGGAATGCCTTCTCATCCAGATGGATCTTCTCAAGCTCACATGCCTGAGCTGTGCAAGGGGAATTGAAAAAGAAACAAACCATATTATCAGATTATTATCAGATACCACAGGCTTCCTAAAACAGTCTCAAGATTCTAACCACCTCCAGCTGTTGAAAAATTTCAAATGCCACTTTCAGTGTGACTTGCTATATGAGCACACTTTGGGCTGCAAGATTGAAAATGCTCCTGATCTGGTTTTAGGGGGAAAAAGAAAAAAGTCATCTAGATAATCAGTTTCTCTTAAAATACAATATTTATGTGTATGCCATTATCTTGTATCTGCTTCTGAATGGTATGGCACTTTCAGGCCTATTATCAAGAATTATGCAACAGTCCTACTGCAGTGAGACATTCTAAGCAAATATGCTGAACAATTAGGTCTTTGATTATTTGGCAAGTACCTAACAAAAGCTCAATTGAGCCAGCTAGCACCCTGTAAGCAGCAACCCATGACTACAGCTGTGCACAAATCTCATCTTCTGAGTTGTAAAGTAGCATTTTAATATGGCTACAGAAAAGCAGGAGTAGTGCAATGGGAACATACTTTCAAAAGCATCGTGGCACAGTATCACTAGATCAGATCACTTAGTCTTGCACATGATTAATTTCTAGAGTTTCTGCAGGGAAAACACACCTTTTGGCATGTCTAGAGCTAACTGCATCACTGATGCAATATTAACATAAGATTAAACCACGTTTGGCATCTTTGCTAATATTCAGTAAAATTTCATCCCAAGCATGTGAAGTATAAAGTTCCTTCTGCTCTCCCTGTCCTCTCAGGAGAGGGTACACAGTATTTAAGCACACTCAAAACCCGTCATAATTTCAGTGGGACTCAAGACCCTAAAGAAGCGACTGTGTGTCAGCAACTGTAGCAGCACTGTTATAATGAGGCTACGGTATTTCCATTAGAGAGGGATCAATATTTATCCTTAAAGCAGAATGGAAGCAAGCACCACAGAGCTGAGTGGAACCACATACTCTTAACGTTTGAGAAGAAAGGGAGACTGAGCAAGCCCGTGTTACACAGAAGTGGACTTACCCTCTTTTACACTGAGTGTGGGAGTTAACTTGACATACTCTTTGCTGAGCTCTGCCAAAAGCTTGGGTGAAATAGTGAGATAGTCACAGCCTGTAAGCGCTTTTATTTCTCCTGTATTTCGAAAGGAAGCACCCATCACGATAGTTTTGTAGCCAAACTTTTTGTAGTAGTTATAGATCTTAGTGACACTCTTCACTCCTACAAAGGAGAAATCAGCAATTTTCAGAATAATTCATTTGAAGTACAAATGATTATTTAGAACATGCTCAAAACCAGTATTTTTTCATTAGGAGGACTTATACAAGTAAACTGCAGTTTGAATGAGTAGCTATTGTATTTTTAACAATACGTTAAAAGGAAAGCTTACCTGGATCCTCTGAAGGCTCATAGGTTTTCTTATCTCCATTTGCAATATACCAATCCAGGATACGTCCTACGAATGGGGAAATCAGAGTAACTCCAGCTTCAGCACAGGCAACTGCCTGAGCAAAGGAGAACAGCAAGGTCATGTTGCAGTGAATCCCATACTCTGCTTCCAGAACCCTGCAGACACAGGCTGGCTTAAAACAGCAGTTTGCTCACCTACTGAATTTACATTTTAGTAACAAGCTAGTAGGTTAAACTACTGAAATTCTTGAGTTAAATTAGGAACGTGGTACAGTTTATAAGCTTTGAAGTTTTAAGCTAACAGAAAATGTTTTGCGCTGCCAGACTCTGCTTTATTTAATGCTGTTCCTTGAACCAAATGCAGACAACTTAGCCTGATATTTCAGGAAACTCCGTTTACAAGTGGCCTGGCCCTTGTAGGAACAAACTTTTCTTATTTCAACAGAAAGCTGTAGCCCTAGTAACAGATTTCCTGGTGCAGTGCTTTCAGAACAATTCTTTATTTTAACTGCAGAATGTGTTTGTCAGGTGCCTGTGAACAGGCAGACGCACGCTATGAATCAGCATACCAGGTACGGAAATACTTACTTGCCAGCCTGGATTCCTTCCCATGTTGAAGAGAGCTTTATGAGAATACGATCTTTACCAATTCCTGCTTCCTTATAAAGGTCAATGAGACGCCTGGCCCTTTGAATCATTCCTTCCTTGTCAAAGGACAACCTTTGAAACAAGAGCAGGACTGCTTAAAACTGACTTTTTTTTTTTTTTAAAAATGCTCTCCCTCCTCCCCCCCAACCCCATTGAAAAACATTGTTTTATCAGCATTTATATGCCAATAGCAGGTTTTCGTTCTCAGAGATACTTCCTGGATTGTGAGCCCATCAAGTTGGTGTACGACAGCACTGCTTCTCTTTGATTCAGAGGATCCAGAGCTCAAGATAGCTTTCCTTGAGCTTTCCTCAAGTTTTTCATAATGAATGCAGAAGCTGAGCGTTAGAAGTGAATTGGCAATGAGTGGGTTAACAGACAAATCCTATGCAAGTCTTGAAATAAACTGTTAAAACAGATCTTTTGGTAAATTGAGGAGACATTATCACATAGAAGAGAATGAGCAGAGCTCTAAGCATACTGGAAGCATGAGGTTTCCCTTGCATAAGGAACAATAAGAAGATTACAAAAATCCAAGCTCAGTATTAATTGTTTTTGTAAAATTTTGTCACCAAGTTATAATCAGGCAAACTAAGTAAAATCCATTCTCTAATTAAACAAATATTAACAGTATAAACTCTTGCTAGCCTTATAACAGTGAGCTGTCTAGTCAAGAATATCTTTCTCCAACTCACATCATGTCTCTTTTTGTATGTACAAATATCCAGGGTAACCCAGAGGAAAAAGAGCCAACCTTGCATCTACTTCTGTGGACACACGGCCAGGTATCCTCTTCAATATTTCAGCTCCAAATAATACAAAAAGTTTGTCACAGGCATTTTTGATCTGCTCCTCTTCTGACCTGAAAACCGCAAAGAGCAAAATGATTTCTATGGGGAAAAAAAATTCACACCTTGCCATGGATTTGAAAGATCAAATTTCACAGCCCATTTAACATTAAATTCCAGAGTTCAAATAGCCACTTCTGCTCCGCTCCATGTTTATGTTCTGCCCTCGTGTTCCACCAGCAGTATTAGCCTTTGGATACTATTTCCTATAACGCTGTCAACTCAAGAGTGTTTTCCTGAGCAGTCCTAGAAGGCCACGTGACAACTTGGTAAATGGAGATGCACTTCTTCAAAGCACATCTGAAACAAGCATCAGAAATTTTTCTTTAAGAGTTGAGGCTTTTTGGGGCAGGAGATACACCTATGAGTGCACAAGGGGAAAACCCCAGTACGTTGCTAATAGTACTAAACACTATTTGTATAAATAAGGCATCTTAAATATAGATCTACTGAGATAAAAAAACCTCTTTACTTACCCGCCAAGTTTTTTCCCATAGGCAACAGCATCATCCACAAGTTCCTGGTAAGCTGGCATCTGAGCCGCAGCTAGTATGAGAGATGGGTTTGTGGTGGCATCTAGGGGCTTGTACTCATCAATTGCTAGGGAAATAAAAGTAGCCTGTTTAAAACAATCAGCAGGCCTGAACAATTAAAAGGATTTTGCTCAGATATGTGAGAATGTAAACACTTACGGCTGTAGGATAGGAGCATTTGTGATAGAGCAGACTCGTGCACAATGATGTTTAAAGACCACTGCCTGAAAGCTGGCTTGTGCCAGAAGTACCAGACGAGGTTAACAGAGCTACAGTAATACAGCAAAATTTACGACTGTAGACATTGCCCAAAAGAAATAAACTTATAGAAGTGACAGATGAAGAGAAGTGGTACTGATTTTCAACTTCTCACATCTGTCCATATCATATTCACCAGCATAGCTGAGTTCCAGGAATCACAGGGGGAAAGGAAAGACAAGGGGATCTTTCTTCCCTTCTAGCAGTTAGACTTTTGGGGTTTTGTTTGTCAACAACCAGAACAGGAGAAAAACTCATCTGTTAGAAAAGTTGCTAGAGCTTTACTGCATTCTAAACCTTTTTCAAACAGTCGTGGACCATTTCTTAGTATCCATTCTTGTAATTTCCTTGTACTACCAGGCTTCCTTCCTTGTAGAAGACATTTGAACCTTTGGCTTACCTTAAGCCCTGGACTATTTCAGGTGATACCAGTTGTTTACCAGGGTAAGCTATGACCACGCATCGTCTGGCCCTAATCACAGCTGAGCTGCCTGGCATGCAGAGCCTGACTCAGCAAATGGGGGAGAGCCTCTGCAGGCCCTTCAGCAATTTCTGCTTACAAGCTCCCTTGTTAACACAACTAAATGTCAAAAATAACAAAATATTTATTACCAGCTCATTTTCCTCAGCACTTTTGCACAGGGATGAAAACCCAAGCTAGAGAGTGCAACTTTTATTTTTTCAGTAGAAGAAAATAAGTATTGTTTTTCCATAGCTCCCTCCTAGGCAATGATCATGATTCCTGGAGCAAGTCCATTCCGTACAAACAGGTCCTTCAAAACACACTTCAATTCACATGGATACTGCTTAAAATAAAGCAGTACACCAGTGAAACTCAGTTCTGAAGCACACGCACAATTTTAGAGAAGTCTGTTTTGACAGAGCTTATTACTCCTTTCCAGCCTTGCAGCATTTGAAGACTCTTACGGGTCTCTGGCAACATGCTTAAGTTAATCTCATTAAGCCTGTCACCAGTTTTCCTCACCCAGTCCTCCCTCAGGACTGTCAGAAAGCAGCTAGCAGCCTGTGTTTTAGCCGTGCAGCACGAGCTTTCAGTGGGGGGTCCGTGACCGTTGTGCCACCTTTCTTCATTGTGAGCACAAAGAAAGCCGGGCAAAAGAGTAAGTATATACTGGTCCGGCTTAGTTAAAAAGCCAAACTAGTGCAGCTACTAGAGAAGCCACCACCACTTACTGCAGGTACTTGCTTTGAGAGCCATTCAAACCAGCATCCTTTCCTACACAGCACCGTACCGACACGTTTATCTGTAAACAAAACTGGGAACTGGTGTTAGCAACAACTGCACCTGAATCAGCATCAGTGTTTAACTTGAACAGGGAGTCAGATGTTGGCTGTAGCCTTGCTTGGACTGTAAGAAGGATCCACAGGTGACAACAGGCAGCCAGAGATCAACCGCAAAACGGTTTCGAAGAGCTTGTTAAAAACTTCCCAGTGGGCAGCGCTCGGCCTCCTTACTGCCACCCGTGCACAAACACCCCCTCGGCCATCGGAAGGATTTTTTTTTGCATTATGCTTTTTTGAAACCAGGGTAGACAGCATCACGTTTTAAATTCATGCAATTTCAGCACAGACTGGGCTTTAGCCAGGTTTGTTGCTACTCGAAAGTACACAAATCTGACACGGCTAAGGTTACCTTGTCACTTAGTGTTTCCAGCTCTCTGGATGCAATGCTTGATAAAGCTGCATCAGTGCTCCATACCTTTCATGATATGGTGGTTGTCTGTCATGCCAGACAGACTCTCAAAGGCAAGTAACAGTTTCTCCCTAATGTTTCATGCAGCCTGACACTTGGGATCGGGCAATCCAAAGCACCTAAGACTAGGTACACGTTACCTGGAGTCAGTGCAAGTACGTAAATACACGCAGGCAGCGTCACGAGCCGCGTGTCCGAGCTGTTGCTACCCCTGTGCGCTCTTAAATCTTAAATTTACAAATATCAGACATCTGACGGTTGCCATTTAGGATTGTTTATTCATCACCTACAGGATTAGGTAGGCAGCAGACAGATTACCGCAGGGCTCGGTGGCGGCAGAACAGGATTCCAGGAGCGTCGCTCCACGCAACCCAAGACGTTCAGGGGAGGGATTTTTCAGCTCTGATGTACCCAGAAAGCTGCGTGCCCGTGCGGGCGCCGCGGCAGCGACAGCTTCGGAACAAGCGGCTTTATAATCGAACGCCACCTCCCTTCCTCCGAGAGGGCTTGCTCATTCTCACAGATAAGGAAAACAAAAGCCATCGGCCCTTTGCAGCCGGAGACCTCCGGGCTGCCCGTGGCGGGAGCCGG
>NW_009234055.1:560-923 GCF_000690835.1 Fulmarus glacialis | reverse complement strand
TTTCCGAGGCCGTGGGACCGGGCTTTGCCAGCGGGGCTGCCGTGGGGGCTGCGCGGAGAGCCGGAGCTTGTTAGTGTCCAACCAAGAACTTCCCTCGGTGTTTTCCAAGGGCTCCGTCCCGCCGCGATGCTGCGCCTGCACGTACATCCACGTGTGCCGTGTCTGGGGTTGGGCCATGGTGAGAGGCTTCGTGTTAACCCGGTTTGACGTGGGTTGGCTCTTGCTGGTGCCAACGCGGAGGGGCTGGGGCGGGATGCCCAGGGGACGCTGCACCAGCTCTCTGTCCCTGCACCTTCAGGCTGGAGTTTTGGAAATGCCTTCCTCACAGTGGCTGGGGTGACCCCCCCTCCAAAGGAAAAAAAA
>NW_009234055.1:0-335 GCF_000690835.1 Fulmarus glacialis | reverse complement strand
AGGTACTTCAGAAAAAGCAAAGTGCGTTTTCATGGCTTATCAGCTATAAATACCCTTACACCATTAATATTGATCACTGAGTGTTTGCATGTTTTCCTTCTCATTAAGGCTGGGAAACGTCTGCGGTTGCACATGCATTAGTGGCAAGGCTGAGACTCGACACTGTCTTCTCTTTGCTACTGATTTTAACGTTTTAATGGGTTTCTGAAACGTGTGAGCACAGTCTGGCGTGTGAGTTTGCACACAGGGACGGCAGCCTCGGGTCTGGCGGTAGTGCGGAGTGGTGCTTAGGGATGCGGTGATGCTCGGGGATGTGATGGTGCTGGGCTCCGGCG
>NW_009234054.1:31637-38435 GCF_000690835.1 Fulmarus glacialis | reverse complement strand
TAGTTGTCTCCGTGGCCGTTGAGGAGGGAAGCGGAGCCGTTCCGCCGCGGCCCGGGTCCTGCCTGGCAGCGAGCCGCCGTTGTGTCGCCCAGGCCGCGTTAGACCCCCCGGGGGGGGGGGGTGGGCGTCTAACCTCCCGGTTAGAGGGCGCGGAGGGAAATCGGGGAAGATGGGGTTTGTCTTGAGCTTAAAATGGGAAGGGATGTGGCCCGCTTAAACGTCGCCCTTCGGTCGCACGTTTACAAGTTTAAAAGACGAAGTGACTCTTCTTAATGCTGTGCTCGCTTCAGTTGTCACTTGACTTTCTGTGTTTGTTACATTTAAAAACTTCGTCTCACAGTTTCAGCTCAGTTTTGCTTGCTTGTATTTGTTGTTTACTGAGCAAAGTGGAGGGAGGGAAAATCAAATTGCATTGCAGGCCTTGTCTCATGGCACGCAAGATGAAGCAGAAAACCTGAAACTCACTTGACTGGGGTTAAATTTGAAGTTGATAGTGTACCTCCGAGACCTGCCTACGCAGAATCACACTGGGGTTTGCTTGCACTGGTAGTCAGGGCAATAACCTGTTTTTCTTTTCGTGTGAACAAATGCATTTCCATATGTTACTCTTTATGGTGAAAGTCTTGCGAGGTGTAAACCAGACTTAACGTTTGGTTTGTGTGTCGCTCCTATGATATCCTTGTAGCATAGAAGATTACAAGGCTTGCCTTGCACCAGCCAGCATGCTTGAGTTTTTCTTACTAGCATCTTGACGTCAGGGCTTTGTTTTTGTGAACAGTTGGTTTGAAGTTGCTGGAACGCTCCTTGCACGTTTTTCAGCTGAGGTGGAAGGAACAGTGTATTCACGTTGTTAATTATACGGGACAGTTTGTTTGCTTGTTCTTTGCGTTACTAACAATTTAAGTTCTTCCTGTTTCTGAAATGAACAATCGACTTTATGGTTGGTGGTGAACAACACAGTACCAGATGGAGGCTGTTCAGACAGTAGCCACTGAACAAAAGTTCTGCCTAGAACTGTTTCATTGTCAAATGAATCAACTGTTAACGCATCTGTGTTTTAGTTTGTCATCCCTTGAAAGCTAAGCCTGAGAGGATTGTGAAGAGGGCTTTGTTACAGTATCAGGGACTTGATGTGGAACTACCTTTCAACTACTCCCCCCTCCCCCCCCTCATGTTTTTAAACAGGTTTAGGAGAGAGGAAGTTTCTACTGTGTGCTTCTATGGTGTCCAAGCTCATCTATTGATACTTGTTTTGTAACTCCATGGTAAAACAGTTTCTGGGAGTATCTGTTTGGTTACCACATCGTCTGGATCCAGAGGTCACTTTTAAGAAAATGTGGACTGCTAAAAGTCTTTGTAGTGCTCAAATACTGTTGCTTCAGTTGAAAGAAGGCAGATTGTGTAGTTGCATGTTTCCAAAAACTCAGCAGTTGTGGACTGGAATTCTAAACTATTGCACTATAAGAGTGCCATGTAACAGAGTTGAATTCCAGGTAAGTATTTTTGTGGTGCTCTAGGTTTAAGTGATATGCATCAATACAGTGATAATGTCATTTCTTTTACAATCCACAGAGCTAAGCTTTTGATCTTGCAGCCTTATTTATGAATTGAAGATGCCTATCAAGGTAAAGGGGCAGGCAGCAAGAGTTGCAGGAGAACCAGTGTTTCAGAATGAACTTCTTGTGTCTGATAGTTCTAAGCTGGGGAGAAACATTAATTTTTTTCAAATTATACTTCAGACAATACTGCATGATAACTGACAGGCTTATTAGTTAGAGTGACAGCTGTTTAGTGAACAATAGGACCAGAGTTCTCTGGAAAACTTTTTACTAATGCAATATTGCACAAAAAAGGGGAAGAAAAAAGTCAATTTTTCCTGGGTCGGTAAGGGAGGATAAAAACATAAGAGTTTGATTATAAAAAGAATATCTGTGGATATAAACAAAAATAGTGGGAAAGGACACAAAATTAAGGCTAATCGTGGACACTGGCAGTTCCAAATGGCAATTATTTTCTTTTTCTAGATGTCTAATTAAGTTCATCTTTAAAATATAAATTGCTGCGTGCACTTTATAAATACTGGAACATTGTGGCTTCAACTAGTTTGGGGGGGTAAGCAATTGAGAAATTCATCTAGATGCTTCTACAACTATTTTAATTGACTTTATTAATCTATTTAAGGGTAAATAATGTTCATCTTCTATTTTGCTGTTGTTTCTCTTTTAAATAGTAATATTTGTCTGTATGATTGTAGGTTTCCAAGGTAAATGATAAACGATCGGTAGTAAATACAAGAATGGCTACTAGTGCAGAGGGAACTAAAATAGCTGCTGGAAAAAGCCCCAGTGGAGTACGTGATGAAAGCCAACATTCATTAGAAGGTATTGAACCTTTTGCTACCCTGTTCTTAAGAAGTCAGCCTTCCCTGTCCTCTCTAGACATCTTGTGTTAATGATTAAGATGGTCTAAACTCTTAATTTGAAAGTTTTGTGTCATGTGATGTGTTTATTTTTTAATTTTAAGGGGATTATACACAATTTTTGTAGTTTGCAAAGACTCATGCAATTTTCGTAAGTGTCTTAATGGCTGATTGGATTGTGTATTGATTATTTTGTATTATAATTATTTTAATTTTTTTTCTTCAACTTCATTAAACTCTTACAATGCTTATTCCGTGTGACTGGATAGATGCAAAACTTAGTCTTCCTCTTCTCTTCCTAGCAACTCTTCTCTTCCTTAAGCGACTCTTAAGTAAAATATAATCTATTGGATGGGTTATTGTTTTGTGTGAGCCTATTTTTGACTGGAAGAATCAATTTCTTGAATAGGTACTGAAGGCTACGAATGGTCTGTGATGTTAGTGAACTTTTTTTTTCTGTTATAAATGTGAAAAAAGAATTAAACATTCCTGTGTGAGTGGTGATTTCTGATTCAGGTAAATTAGTGGTTACAGTTATGACCTTTATTTTAGCCTAGCTAAACAGTTCTTTTCGTAACTTTGCTTGTTTTGTCATTCCTAGCTAATAACTAATCCTCAAATGTGCTGTTATGCATCATATATTTTAGCTCCTGTGCTTCAGGGTGCTTGGTCATTCACATTCTATGTATATTTAATTTTTGTTTATAGAGGTTTTTTAGTCAGTTGCTTTGGGCATCTTCAGCTTTTGTTTACAAACGGGATGACAGGGAGGCAGTTATAACTGGGTAAGAGACTGAGATTGTATACTGTTTATGTAATTATATTGCTCAGGAAACAGCAGTATGAGAAACTGCTGTACTATTTCTTGTGCATGACGATTAGGAAGACAGTACCTATCCTGAAAAAGCTATATTGTACTATATCGTAATTCTGCTGTACAGGCTTGCCTCCCTACATACATTGTCTTGTAGGTTTGCATTACAGCCGGATGAGATACTGCTGAGTAAACAGAAATGCCCGCCCGCCCTCCCTCCCCAATATATTTTTAATCACCAGTGAATTCTTTTTTTTTTCTGCAGATGTGAGAATCTTTTAAATAGAACTCTTAGGTTTATGTTTATTCCTGAATGCTCCTGCATTATCTGTAAAGTAATGAGATTGAACAGCCCCAGTGTCCCCTAGTTTCTTCTTGTACTTATCTTTTCTTATGCTTCTGTTTTTTTCTTGTAGACAACAGAAGCATACCTATCCCCTTAGCCAGTTAAAATCTTTATATTTTGAAATTTGCTAATCATGAAGATGACAACGTTTTTGAAAAGCAGCGGCAAAAGCATTTGCTATGTCCTATTTACGTCATACTTCTACAGTGTGTGTGCTGTCCAGCTGAAATGTACTTGTGCATCTTTTAAGGTTCATTGAAATCTTTTCTTAACACATGCCACTATGATAACTTTGAGTTAATAGATAGTATCTTTAACAGTCAGAACTCACATTAAACCCTCTAAGAATATTTGTTCTGAAGTCTTGTGGAACAGGTGTTTCATACCATTTCTAAGATAGCAAGATTTCTGCTGTTTGCTTAGGCAGCTGAAAAAATGATCTATATCCAGATGTGACTGTGCTTCTATTGCTGGTACTCTGTAAGAAATTGGCAGGCAGTAGTCATACTGTAGATTTAATTACGTTTCTCTGTATGTCCTCTTGGAAGTTGTTATAACCTACTATTCTTTTTGGTCAAAAGAGCAGTGATTACCAGATCATCAAAGCACAAGACATTACTGAATCATACCGTCTCTTAAATACACCATTCTAACTTGCAAAGCAAGTGTTGCCATGACATATTTGCAAGAATCAAAAGAAATGGGAAAGTTTATATTCTTATAAAAGTGAGTACCTTGGATTCTGATTTCTTGCTTTTCTGATTTTACAGGACATTCATCTAATGAATGCTTTCTTATCTTTTCCTCTTACTCTGAGATTCCTTTGCAAGGTGAAACGACATTGCTTAACTGCATCTGTCAAACAGATAGTTCTTTACAGAACCATGATTCTTACTCATCTGTGTCATCTTTGTAGGTTAAGTGCTTTGTTACAGATTTGTTGTAAGAGGCCTTCAATTCAATGTGCAGAACCTCCCCGCAGGTACATGCATAGTGCTGAATGAAGATGTTAATGTTCTGGCTGATTATTTGCAATACTCTGCTGATTTTAATATTCTGAACAAATGAAAGACAACCTAATTGTTTCACCCAGCAACAGATACTAGCTATCACTTAGGAGCTAAACATTACATGATTTTTCAATTAACAACTGGATAAAGCCCTGAGCAACCCGATTTGATCTGATAGCTGACCCTGTTTTGAGCAGAAGAAGGCTGGGCAAGAGACCTCCTGAATTACTCTATGATTCAATTATTATTTTTTCTCTCATTATTTATCCACTTGCAGGGTTGTAACATGTATGTGCAAAACCCATTTCTCAGTCCTGCAGCTAGATGTAACCATTGAACCTGTCATTTGAACCTGAATGTCATCTGCCAATTGACGTTTGTACTGAAGTATTTTTAAATTTCATGTATATGTGACAAATATATAACGTAGACCTGGGAACTGACCTTAATTAATAAAAAAGTAGTGACTTGATAACACAGCCATGCTGTTGCTACTTTTGATTTTAAGTTCTCTTGGGGAATCTGTAAAACAGTGCTGTATTGCATGCCATACAAATCCAGTGGATCACACACTTCTGTTTAAAAAAAAAAGATATTTATTTTTAACTGCTTTTTGGATTGCATTCATTTCTGGACGTGAAATTAGTCTACTCTTAACGAAGTGTGAGACTAGCAGCATTCTTTAACAGTATTCCTTTGCTTGTAAAGGAAATCTTAGTGTAAAGGAGATCTTAGTGTTCTTTTTTCTTTTTGCATGTTCGTCTCACTGAATCCTTTTGTTAGTCAAGAAACCATGCGAATACTCATTCAATAATCTCTCTCTCTTGGGTAGGGGAATGAAGAAGGAGGAAGAGAAGTATGGGATCTAAGTGTTAAGAAATTAACTCTCATCGAAGAATAAATGCCATGTATCCAGACACTCGAGAACAGTGGTTACTCCCAATAACTGATAATTAGATAGGACTAAAGCTCGTGTAAGAAAATAAAACTTCCTCATGAAGCCTTGTAAGAGAAGGCATGGACATCTGACATTAGTCAGTATGTTTTCAGTAGGTTTTGATCTGAGATTCAAATAATCTCTTCAGTTCACATAACCTCCTTTTCTGTTCTTCTCACTTTAGAGAAAATGCACCAGCCAATTCTTTATACGCTGGAGTGTGATTGTCTCCTACATTTTTCTTTTTCAAATCCTTTAATCTAAAATTTCTTGCTATAACTACGCTTTAGATACTCTTCTTAATTTTCATCTTTTTTTGATTTGTGAACGTCTAAATATTTTCCGGCAGGGAGAGATATCTTTTAGAATGCTTTGTGGATGAGCCTTGTAGAAGGTTTAGAAGATGTGTATATATACACGTACATAAACATACATATGCTTGTTTTTATTTAAATAAGCTTATTATCTTACACTTGTGTATCCTAGTTACATTTCATAGGTCCCTTAGATGTAATTCTTGGGATTTGTGAACTCTTACTTTGCTTGTTTATTTTCTGACCAATCAACTACGTAAATGTGGTCCTTACTTCATATAATGTTTCACGTTAGTAGTGTCTTGAGCCTGAAATCTCTTTTGGACAAAAGTGGGAGTTAATTATTCCATGCTTGTTTTTCTTCCTACTTAATAATGCAATTGCTTTAACCAACTTCACCATTTTGTCAGAGTGGCCTGTGATGCAAATGCATCTTTGCTCCTAATTTGTAGAAAGCATGGAAACAGCTGCAGCAGTTGGTTAAATTACCCAGAGTTTAACTAGCCTGAAAGAAAGCACATCGTGGTATCATACTTCAAAGTCTATTTCAGTTTTTTTCCACTCTGCTAAAAAAAAAAATCTTCAAAGTAGAATTGTTTGTTGTTTTCCAGTAAAATCTTGAGTAAACTTTTCTTATCTTCTATGCAGTACTGTGATTTTTCTTTACATTAAAAGATCTTTTCTTTTTAAAAGTAGTGACATGATTTATCATTTGCTTCATTGCCAATGCCTTTCTCTCATATTGCCACAGCAACACCCAACCTGAAATCCCTTCTATCAGTACAAATGTGTTAGATACAGGCTACAAGTATTTGTACTTACAAGTGGATATGCAAGCGTTTCCAGTGTAAAGGGGGTAAAGCCCAGTTGATAAACTACCTTAAGATGGTGAGATGGTGTAGTGTTTTAGCAGCATGACTGATGCACCAAACAGTATGCCCTGGCACTACGACATGCA
>NW_009234054.1:262-31622 GCF_000690835.1 Fulmarus glacialis | reverse complement strand
TTTTTTTTTTTTTTTTTTTTTGGAAAATAGTAAACTTAGTTGGACCCATTCGTGGTCTGATTTTAATCATGTTATGGGTAGAGCAGCTGAGATTAGCATGTCTTCTTCTTTAGTGGTTTTGAAAGCTGTTTCTTACCTTCATCTTTCCTGCTCTTACCATTTCCGAGCTGAAGAGGCAACTTAAACCAAATCTGTTGCTGTACATGTTTGCCTCTCTTCATCAGAACTGACACCGCAGTGTCTGTAGATCATTTCCAAAAGAAGAAACATCAGCTATCTCATTATGAACCAGAAAAATCAAGTATAGTCCTGAGTATACTGGTTTTTTTTTTTTTTTTTGGTCCCATTCATATTGATGCATACCCAAATATACTAGGAGTTTATTTTTAATTCAATACTAAGATAATCTGTACAATATCTTGTGTATCTGTACAATATAATCTGTGGAATAGCTTGCTCTCATAATTGTAGTTATTTGCAGAAACAGGAGAGCTAGTAAAATGGGCAGCTTTTTTTTTTTTTTTATAAACTACCCCTGAGGATCTGAACTTACGCTTCCTGTTTTTTGTTAGATTTAAATTCTATCCTTAACACCTTCAGAATGTGTGTGTGTTTTCATACATTTAGTGCTTTTTATTTTACTTTGGTGGGGTTTTTATTCCTTCTTATTTTAATAGTAGCAATGATATGTTGTATGTTTTTCTTTTCTAAATAAAAAATGACTTTAAGAATTTGGCTACTAACGATTACTAATAATACTAGTAAGCAAATCAGTTCCAAAGGTGAAAGAAAAAATTGCTTTCGTAGAGAATGATATTGGGTTCAAGGCTGTGTGTGTATAAGGGTGCATGATGACACAGTAGCCAGCAGTTTTGTAATTAATTTGAGTTTTACTCTAGGTGGCTAACAGTGTTCACTCTCCACAGCATTCTTTTATCACTTTTGAGTAGCTACTTCTGTTTTGTATTTCTCTGATAAATTAGATGAAAATGTGCAGTTACGTTGTATATAGGTATATACATATATTTATTGATTAAAAAGGGATTTATGCTAAGGAGTATTTTAGAGTTGTTTTCAATTTTGGAGATGCTAAACTAACTGCTACTTGTTTGATGTATTTGGTAATCAAAAGTTTTTACTGTTCTTAAATAAACTGCTTTTTGTTATACAGATATAATATATATATTATGTGTTCCATGCCAAAAGAATAGATGTATATTATAAGATCAAATTAACTGATCCTTTTTCTGACTGTGAAACTTTATTTCCACAGCAAAAATGAAACATATCAATCTGTCATTTGCAGCTTGTGGATTTCTGGGTATTTACCACTTGGGGGCAGCAGCTGCTTTTTACAGGCATGGTAAGAAGTTACTGAAAGTTGTGAAAGCTTTTGCGGGAGCTTCTGCGGGATCACTGGCTGCCACTGTCTTATTAGCAGTACCAGAAAATATAGAGGTAAATTAATAAACTCGTGGGTATAGGACATGATAATTTTCAAAGGATATTTTTTATATAATCATCTACCATTAAGTTTTTTAAAATATTTTGGTTCTTGTTTTTCTACTTGCTTCTTGTAAAGGAACAGGACTCGTGTATGTTTTCATCAACAAAATCTGTGACTCATGGGCAGAAATGTTTATGAATCAAGTATTTCTTTATGACAAAAGTCTGTCATACGAACTTTATATTTTAAGCTGTGTCAATACAAATTTCATGTGTGTGAATGTTGAGTTGCATGCAACCAGATATACTTTAATATACCAAAATGTATATGCACTTAATCACTGTACATGGCAAAGTTAATCATTGTTTTCTTGGCTAGAGGTAGGCTTTGTTAAGCAAATGCATAGCACCATCCTTTCATCCTTTTGTGAAAGGAGATGCAAATGGTAGATGGACTGTATCTTCATGAAGTCAAAGAACACCACGCACTGGCGCAATTTTTTTCCTTGCTGTCTGTGTTCCATTAGACAGCACAAGAAGTGGCTTGTGCACCTCCTTTAGACTCAGTACAGTTCACAACTTCAGAGCAGTAGCTCGGCTGTATGCCAGGGGTGATTAACCCTCACAGCGTTCTGTTGTGACATGCAGCATACATGTCTGTTTGGGTGTTTTTCTCCGGAGATGCCACCCTTTTCTCACCATGGATATGGTGTCATGTAGAGACGGCAAAGTGATATTCACTGACTACTCTTACAGGTTCTGTGGGAGAGCATTAGCCTGTCTTTGTTTGTTTTTCCCCTTAGGTTAAGGCTGCTTTGCCCTCCTGAAGTGCCTGTAGTGCCTTAATATATGTAGAGGACTAGGCCTTGCCAAAATGTTAGTATTTCTTTAATATTTGGAATTATAATAGACAATGTTATTGTGGGGGGAAAAAAAGGCTGTGTTAGATTTTTGTTCTAAGTACACTTAGGATTCAGTCCAGTGAGTATCAGGTAACTTTCTCTGGGCCTCGCTTGTTACAACTTTCACTGCACTTGATTCAAAGAATAGTCCCAGCCAATACCATACTTTGCCACTGATCTTTCTGTTTGTTTGTTTTTTGTTTCTGCTGTGATATGAACTTAGCTTGCAGTTAGCTATACTTCTGTTGCTTTCAGCAGTAAGTTCTCCCCTGGCCTCTTTCCACCCGACCGCTCCCAGGTGCATTCTTTATATGATTTGGTATTAGGAAAGTTCCACTCTGTTGTGAAGAGAACCTTACTTGTATTCTGTTCAGGTGTTACTCCTTTTCTGTAGCCTCTGATTAGTAGTTCAGTTTCAAGTTTGCCTGGTATAATGCATACCTCTGACTTTAATTTCCTATATGGTGAGCACAGCAGCTAGCTTCTTCTTAGCCCAAGGAAATTTTTCTGTTTATTCTAGGCTCTGGGTATGAGCATTTGTTCCCAGCCTGGTCCAACTTACAAAAATCTTTCTAAATAAAAATATTAGAAGAGGTTTGGTTTTTTTTATGTTTGTGGAAACTAAGCCTATGTTACATCGAGTCTGATGGATTTTTCCTTGAAAATATGTCATTTTAATACAAACTAAAGAATGTTTCATGAACTTTTTAGTCCTTTTTTTTTTATCATTATTATTTACTTTTTAGTCATTCTGTTGTACTGTTTAAATGGAAAATTGAGAGCTGTTTTGGGGGGGAATAATTCTTCCTAGTTCTCAGGGAATTTAAATAAAGACAGTGTTGTGTACTGAATAGAATTAACTTTTCATATCAGGATAATTTTATTATTGCCTTTATTACATTTCTAACTTGAAATATTTTATATCCACAAATATAACTCTTACATCAGTTAATTATTTTTTCTTTTTTTTTTTTTTCCCCTCTCCCCAGAGATGGCTATATTAGACAAGCTATAATTAGGACTTTCTCTATCTCCTGGTCTCAAAGCTCTAACTCAACCTTTCCGTATCTTGGAGAGAACGTAACATTGAGGATTTCTTGTTTTGACTGTTGCTGTTCTAATATGACAGTTTGCAAATGTTTTTCAGTCATATCTTGGATTTTTGTCACTGTTGAAAAGGCATGGAACTTGAGAATTCTAGAGAGGCTTATAGAGTTATAGCTGAGTACCTATTTATTTGAAAAGTACCTTGATCATGTTTGGTGTCAAGTTTGCTTAACTCAATACAAGTAGTTACAATTTCTAAAGATGTCCTCAGTCACTATTTAAAATTTAGATGTATTATTTAAAGCTTCTAGCACTAAAATTATGAACAATTCGTAGCTGTAAGAAATTGTCTCTTTTGGCAGCAAGAATTGTATGGTCTATTCTTAGTACTTGTGATATGGAAAGTAGTTTTCTGTCATTCATCTAGGTTTGAATTCATCCAGCTCCTTATTACTCTTAGCTCCCTGTCACTTTATTAAAGCATCTTAAATATAAAGATAGTAGTTCTGAGGTTCTTCTATGTAGAGTTTGTGGGTTTCTTCTCTATTTAGGGAGAGAGGTGTCTGAATGTGACTCTTTCCAGCTGATTGATTACAGAAGAAGCCTAACTGCCTAATGTAGAATAAATTCAAGACTTGGTGCATATAACTAGTCTTATATATTTGAGTTAGCTTGGAACTGGCAGTGGCAAGTACCTCCTATGGTAAAGGTGCAAATCTAACCTGTGTGAACTGAATTAGCACAAATCTCTACAGTGATTGTTGCTTTAAGAGGTATGGACCTCTTAATGAACTTTTTTGATACATTTGTTCGAAGGCCATATAGAGAAAGTGGATGCAAGAACTGTATTTCTGTCTTTCACTTAGGTGAGTGCTCTGTCGTACAAGTGATGTGAGGAAGTTAAACTGCTCCAACCAGCTTGCTCCTGATCTCATACTAATCCTCACCCCAACTCTCTCCTGTTTTTTCCTTCCATTAAATCCTGCACCATCCTTCTCAACAGGACACATTCGCTTCTATCTTTTTTTTTTTTTTTTTTTTTTCCCTAGTCACATCAATCATTTATTTTGTTACTAGCAACATACTTGTTCTTCATGCAGGAAGCTAATAAGCCAGGAACCCCGAACTATCTATAGACAGATATTTTATTCTATAAACATGTGGTTATATAGGTGAATATGGGTATAATATATTTATTGAGTACCAATTTCAGAAAGTTGCATAAGATTGGATTTAGTTTTTTCCCAAGTCCCTAAAATTGTTAGGGAAGTCTGCATGAAAGGATAAAAAAAGGAATACTGAATAGTGAGTCTTAAGCATTCAGAACCACAATTCCTTATTTCAGAATATTTTTGCTAAAAAACAAATGCTACCTATTCCTTTACTCTCCTTTTGGAGTTCTTATGGCTCACACTTCAGGCTATTTTTCTGCAGTCGTTAAGACTAGGCATTTCAGCTTGCGTAAAAGAGATTCTCTGTGCAGTGGAATCTGTTGCCTGGTTTTCTGCAGTTGTCTTTTCTTCCTTTGTCTTCCATCCTAGTATTCCATTCATTAAATACTTCCATAGTATTTTATTCATTAAATATGTGTATTTGTTAGTTGCATGGTTTTTGCATTAGTGAGAAGAAATTGTAATAACTAATTCTTTTTAATGCTTATAGGCATCTTAAGGTACTTGTGTGGTTTTAGTACTGAAGTAGTCTTTAAAATAAAAGGTGGCTTTACAGTTGAAATGTAAATGATTGTTCTTGTAATGACATGGTTCAGAGAACTGATTATTTAGCAGTGGTAATACATAGAAAAATAGCCTTTAACTTTCCTTGATTGTTAAAGTGGTATTCTTGTGAAGTATTATTATTATTATTATTATTATTAATTTTTATTTTTTTTTTAATTAGGGATCTTGTTTTCTTACAAATTAGTTGTTATAAAAGGATCAACATTTTGTTATGCGTATCTTGTTACAAACTAAGCACATATGGGAAAATATTTTAGTCAGATCTTATAGCTCTCCCTTCATTAAAGCTTTAGCCACTAGTATGTTTTAGATACCATAGTTTAACATACTTCCCGTAACTAAAACATCCTTAATGGTGAATATTTTAATTTGCAGAAATGTAAGCAGTTTGCCTATGGATTTGCAGAGGAAGTTAGAAAATTGGACTTCGGTGCTGTAACACCTGGTTATGATTTTATGAAAACGCTTAGGTACCTATCTTAATGCATCTATAAGATCATTTTTGTGTGAAGCTCTCTAAATAAAAATGGAGAGTGTGCATATTTTTCCTGTACTGTGGAGAGCTCAGCACTCTTTCACCCCTAACATATTTGCAAGGTTTTTAAATAATGATGGTGAATAATGTTTAGCATCTTCTTTACTCTAGGGAAGGCATAGAGTCTATTCTTCCTTCTAATGCTCATGAGATAGCTGAGAACCGGCTCTATGTGTCAGTCACTAGCACCAAAAATGGGGAAAATTACTTGGTTTCAAGTTTTGCCTCCAGGGAGGACCTCATTAAGGTAATAAAGTTGGATATTGCTGCTTTAAATAAAAATGCTTGAGTTTCTTCAAGGTTTAGGAGTATGTTATTAGCTGTGCAATAAATCACTGTTTTACTCAAGTAATCACTTATACAATCAGTGATGCTACAACCATAACATAAATCAGATTCAGATTCAAATCACATCCATTCAGATGCATGTAAAGCAAACGTTCTTTCTAGTAATTGATTATATCTTAGTGGAAGACATCATAAGATATAGCAGAATAAAGGAGGAAATGGAATATTCCCTATCGTTGTGGATGCTTAAAGTAAATAAGAGATCCGTTATAATTAACACTTAAAGAAAAAAACCCGAAAAATCTCTCTTAATAAAATCTCAAAGTATGCATTGGAAGTTTGCCTTTAAAGTGTCATTTTTTTTAAATCTTGACCCTGTTACATTCTACACAGTCAATCAGTTCTCAAAATTTGTAGCACTTAATCATGCAAAGATAATTATGCAAAAAGTTTATGTCAAATTATGCGGTGTTATTTCTAGCTATGGTAGCCAGCAATGACAAGCATGGGGGTTGTTATTCTGTAGGTTTATGTTTTTTTGCAGTGAAATCTTCTAACCTGAAGACAATTAGAAGCTTCAAGATGACCTTGGAAATACATATATTTTATTAGTACTTCAATAGTTCTTTCGTTGACTTACCCATTTCTGTTCTATTCTTTTGTTCCATATGCTAGCAGTGGAATGGGTTGCAATAATAGTAATAAAATTCCAAATAATTGCTCATTGGAATACATTCATATTGTCTGTTCTTTCAGTGCATCTCGTAATACATGTTTTTGTGCATGCCTGCAGCTATGCATGTGTCATTTATACAACAGTCTGAATGTTGGTGGCCGCCCTGGTAGCATGGAAGATAGCGCTTGTTAGGTTATATAATCGTATTATGCCTTTCCTAGACGTGATCTACTATATCCAAGGCATGGATAAACTGCTGGGCAAACAGTTTTATAACAGCAGAACATCTGTACCCTCTGCCAGAAACCTTTCAACTTCCATATGCAATTGGTTTCAATGATTAATAAGCCTTACGGTTCCAAAGTTTTTTGTAATGGCTAAACTCAATATATGTTGCTACAATTTTCAGCTTTTATTTTCTTTTACTATTGCCAGTGGATGTGGAAAGGCAGTTAATAATCTCCCACTTTTGAAATAGTCTTTACATATGTGAAGATAATCATCACGTACCAGCATTCCTAGACTTGCAGTTCTTAAACTGGAGGTGAGGGGTAAGAGAGGTATGATTTGTATGTTTGTGAGGGAGCAGGGCACAGAATACTGTTTTATTTAGTTTGGAAAGGTGGGAGCAGTGAATAGGAGTCCATACTGGTCTGTTAGTGGTAGGGAAATACTGAAAGTGTTAGTTTCTTCAAACTTGTCCTCCCTCCCCTCGCTCTTGAGATCTAAGTGACTTTATAAGGAAGGCCAACTGCTTTCTTCAGTCTTCTTGAAAAGAATTCACACTTTGCAGGGGTCACCTGGTTTTGATTCTTTTCCTTCACTAAACCTTTTGTACCAGTTTTAGTTTAAAAGGGCCAAAGTTACTGAGATGGATTTGAAGGAGAGAGGAGAAAGGGAGTTGGGCAGGAGATGAGGCTCATGTTGGGAACTTGGGAACCCTGTAGGATGTCACTTTTGAAAATCTGGAGAGGAATGGTTTCAAGGGGGACCTTATCTTATGCTTTTGTGAAGGAAAGGCCTGTCTTGTAGAGAAATAGCTACAATTTCACATTTGGAAAATAAGCCTTTTTATCTGAGTCAGACAAAGCTCTGGTGCTTTAGATCACTGGGAAGAGAAATAGGCAAGAAAAGAGTTCTCGAAGTGAAAGTTTAAGACTTCATGTAGAGTCTTAATTAAAACTTGTTAGGGGAGGAGAGGTGTTTAATACTGAAAGTAGCTTAATTTGTTGTAAAAATAAATGCAATTCCACCAATAAAAGCTCAGGCATTTTCTTCCATGATCTCCATGGATTGTGAGGTTTTTTTGCACCTAATCATCTTTCACATAGCATATACTCCAGTCTGTAACCTGCTTCTGTTCCTCAGATTTGTCTGTTATGCTGCCATGCAAGCACATGCATGCATATTCTCCACATATAGCTATATGAAATTTTCTGACATATTGCACTTCATCCACACATCTACCCCTTCTCTTTGAAATGCTGTATATTGGTATATATATTAGTGTGTATATATATATGGGTGGATACATTGGTATAGAGATAAGCACACTCACTCTTCTTTATATCAGTCTTTAGTGTGTATATATGTATATATGGGTGGATACTTAGGTATAGAGATTCGCACACACACTCATAGATATTACTATGAGTGGATAGAAAGGTGTGTGTGTGCCCATCTGTACATGACAGAAGAGGTGTCCTGGTCTTAAAAAAAAAAAAAAAAAAATTGAGAACTGCTGTGGACAGCAATGTAGGCTTACAATAGGACACGTAGTAATTTGTTAATACTTGAATGTATTAAATGCAAAGTATCCGTACTGATAAAGATATACATATGTGAATTTTCAGGCTGTTTATAGTATTCTGGAAATTTTGAATTTTTAGAAAATCTAATTTCTTAGAAGAGTAAACACTATATTAATATGCCAGCAGAATGATGGGGTCAGCTTCTTCTTTGACAATACTCTATATGGCATTTTTTTCAGCATATGCATATTTGGTTTCTGCAAAATCGTAGATTTACTTCACATTGTGTAAGACTAAGTTCACACTCTTTTGAATCACATTAATCAATGAGTTAATTTGTGATATTTTGTTTTGAGGGTTGTCACTGTCAAGTCATAAAAAGCCCAAACCCTACTGAATAGCTTTAATTACATTTTATCATACCACAAAAACAAGACATTTTGAGATGATAGTGGTTTTATGAAAAACTAATGTATTAACTGGTTACTGCTATATTATTTAATACAGATAAATATGTATGAAAATACATATTGGTTCAGAATTACTTTGTTGCCTTTTCTTCACTTTTGTTCTCTGTTCGTTCTTCCTTCTTTTCTCTAGGTCCTGCTAGCAAGTAGTTTTGTACCAGTATATGCAGGAATTAAGCCAGTGGAATATAAAGGAGAGGTAATTTTTCATTAAGTTTAACTACCAACTTTTTTTTTTTGGTAAAAGCATTCTTCATTTATGATGTAATTATTTGATCTTGGGGGAAGGGTAGGTGGGAATTGCAGTACTATATTTTGTAGAATAGTTACTGTTTCTGTTGATACTGTAGATTAACATCATGAAAAATGACATGAGTTTGTTCATGTGTTGTTTCAAAAATTGTGGGTGCTGAGACTGAAATGATTTCTGTAGCATGTAGCTGTTTCCTAAAGGTAATGTCTAATGCTTACCATGAGAAGAAGCTTCTCGTAGTAAAGATGCTTCTCACTACAAGCTGTGTTACCAACTCTAGAATGTTTTTTGCAGTTTAAAGGACCACCATTCTGGTTTACTGTTTAATGGAAAGAATGATAAGAGAGGTCTTGGCAGCTTGGATGCTGCTGGACTACATGTGTGTGTCTACATGTGTGTTGTAATTCTGTACAGAACATGAGAACATTATTACCAGGCACCTTCAAATCTCTTACCTCTGGACAAACATTAAAGAATAAACTTTTTTTTTTCCCCCTATAGCACACAGCTATGAAGTTTTCAGAGGTGTACACTACCATAAGAAAACCTTTTCACAGCTGCCTGTACTTGGTTTGGCTTCAAGAACTTTTTTGTCTTTCTTACTATTAAGATTTTAAGAATAATTCTGTTTAGTCTATTTGTAACTACTAGAAGCATGAAAATAGCCATTTTTTCTTTCTGAGAAATACTACATGATACTCTTTCCTTTATTTCCTCATACGCATCCAAATGATGCCTTTAGAACATCTATAATCCTCGCAGCCACCCTGCCAAACAAAACCCACAAAACCGTATGCATTTGTCTCTAGCAAGAGGGAGTTGGAGTTCATTATGTCAGAAAGCTTGTCAGCTTTAGAATTATGTATACAGCAATACATACCAGCTAAAATGTTTGAAGGGTTTAAATCAGTATTGCCTGACTGCTTAAATGAATCACTGTTAAAGTTAAATGAAGACTGCTTTCAGCTTCCCAGGGTCTGGAAATTTTGTTGATTGGAGTCTTTATATGTTGCTTGTGCAGTTCAAGGGGCATACATGGTTGGTTTATGTTCATTCTGCCATTAGTTAAAGGGAAGGATGTATCTTTGTTAAATTTCTTGTGTTCTTTCAATTAAGAAATTGAAAAGTGGCTCAGTTTTGTCCAAAACTTATTTAAAACCCATTTTACTAGATGAACACTGCTGTTATGATTTGCCTGGGTATTTTAGTATTTACTGAAACACCTCTTCTTAGTGGACAGTTCTTGTTCCTGCCCAACTTTGAAATCAATGAATGCTTTATGGAAACTGGTTCTTCTGTTACTTGAAAGCTTGTTGTCATTCCCAAAGCTTCTTACTACTCTTCTTAAGTGAGATTCAGAAAAGGCAATTTCTAAGAAGAAGGTTGCTTTCGTTATTGTTATTTGTTGGAATGATTAGTTCTGCATGTCTGCACAGACTTTTCTCATGCTGTGTAAAACAGTGCATTTGTAGTTTGGGGAATTGTTTGGGTTGGGTTTTTTGGTGGGTTGTTTTTTTTGTTTTTTGTTTTTTTTTTTTTTTTTGAGAAAACTGTTGCCCATAGATGAATGTGACTTGCATTCTTTAGTCCAAAATACTTAGAGCAGGGTGAGAGCAAAGACCATAGGATTTCTGTTGCAATAGTATTTCCATGGCTTGGAATACTGGGTAATGAGGATATGCAGGTGGGTAGTAGGGGCCCTAAAGCATGCGGTGTAGAGCCGGATACGTGACGTGTAACCTCATGATCCAGACATGGTGAGCACTGAAGTCAGTAAGATGGATTGGATATTGATTTGGCTCTGCAAGGCCACCTATCATACTAGCATCATATTCCAAGTTTCCTGAAAGCTTTACTGTAACAGACCAAAGTTCTGTCTGTCTGCATTCACACTAGTTTCAGGGAGTAAATTCCTTAGGCCATATGGTCCATGGCAGCATGGAATTGAGCTTACTCCCTGCTAGCTGCTCTAGTCTACTGGCCTTATCTGTGCTTCAGAACAGTTGGTCTGGATCTTCTCTGGGCTACATACGTCACCTATGTACGTATCACTAGGTCATCTGGCAGTGTTTTTGAAATGTGTTCCAGTATGTTATCATACATGTTGCATGATGTGGAAGGGAGTATGGTGCAGTTTTGCTGGAATCAGAAAATAGCCAAACCTGTTGCTAGCCTGTCCATACTGCCTACAGAGAGCGAACCCCAGGGTAAACTCTTCCCAGCATTGCACTTTAGTTTTCTTTTTAGGAAGAATGCTTTCTGGGAAGCCTTTGGCTCACACTGGAATTAGCTAACATACCTGTAGTAGACATGCTTGGAGGCTAGACTTTTGGGGTGAATAAGCTAAATTGCATGATAGCATAGGCATAACATCAGTCTGTTCATAGTATGTTTTCTTCTGGTTTGATAAGCCTAAAAATAATCTGAAGGAAAAGGGAGTGTAAAATAGCATCTGAGAATTTATAGTCTGTTAATGGCCTCACCTAGCTTTTTACCTGGGTTGGGTATTTAAGGTGCTGTTGGACTAGGCTTCCAGTAACAGCAGAGCAAACTTGCTCCATGTCAAATTATCTTTCTTTGAGTTGGTTTGATGTCCTCTGAATCTCTGGTAAGGTTAATCTTCAAGACAGCTAAAGATCCGCAGATGATTGAGTTGACTGTATCTGATGATGAGGCTGTAGTTTGTGTCACTGTAGTTCTTACAGAACAGCTTTGTAAAAACCATCTACTGGTAAATGGGTAGATTCTGTTAGGTCCAGCCCACATCCTTAATTTCATTGTCTGGTTTGGTTTTCATTGCACATTATTTCAGAACTTTCTCTGTCTTTTCACTGTACCTAAAAAAAAAAAAAAAAAAAAAAAAACCTAATTCAGAAGTTACCAGGAATTTGCTTCATCAGCTAAGAAGCATTTTTCAAGAATCAGTTAATGGAATTAAAAGAATCTGGGGCATTACATCTCTTTATTTGCAGCATATAAATGTTTTATTTTAACTATGTAACATGAGGGACTATGGAGCCAAAATATTTTTGACTGAGAAGCAGTTTCTCCCAAATGTTTGAAAGAAACTAAAATGACAGAGGGCATGTCAGCCAGGAATAATAGAATCTACAAAAGATAGTGCTTAATAAAAAGTATTGCCCTTGCCTTGGTAAATATTTTGATTTTTGGCTAAATATTGAAGTTACATGAGAGGAGAAGGGAAAAAACCTAGATAATCAGAATTTTTAAAAGTGGGAGAACTTTTAGGTGGTGAAAGTACTAAGCTAGACTTAGAAGGACATTAATAATGTTGTCTGTTATAGTGTCTTTGACTTGGCTTAGACAGGGACTCCACTGTTCTTGTCGCTGTAGGAATTGCAACAAAAAGCCATTTAGTACTCCAAGGATCACTGCATATAAATCAATAATAAATGGCTATTTATAGACACACACAAAAAAGCCTTGGTGTTAGAAATGTTAAGGTATGTTACAGCTTTACTCACAGCTGTCGCAACAATAGTGTAATGGAGTATGAAAGATAGCTTTAAATGGTTTTGGAATTTTTTTTTTTTGCCTCCTTTTCTAAGGCAAAACAATCTCAATCCTAATTGAAAAATATGATTTTTGTGGAAAGTGAAGAAATTCAATGGTGGATTGTGGGTACTGACATCAAGAGCTAATGTCAGAAGTCAAGCTCTAAAGCATGTTATGAAATAATAGGGTAAAAAGGTCCATGGAGACTATTGAATGTGAATATTTGTAGCTTATATTGTAAGCTCAGGAGTGTAAAGAAGTGTGTAATGGCAAATTTCACCTGAGAAAGTGAAGAAGAGGGCAGGGTGGAGGGACAAAGCAACCTCTCTCCCCCCGCCCCCTCCTCCCAAATGGTGCTTGCTATATATCCACGTGTAAAAGAGTAAATCCATGTATTGCCAGATACAGGAGTTAACAGTGGAAGGAGGGGCAAGTGACAACAAAGTCTTTTGGTTATATGAACTCAGATGTGGCACCGTGAGAAATCTTATACCTATAGAATTAAAAGGAGGTTGGCTTTAAGTGAGAGTAAAGGACACAGCTGAGAGGGATCTATACAACCAAGTGACAGACCTCAGAGAATCTCGGGCTTCTGAAGAGCAAACACAGTAACCTGAGATAATGCTTCCTGTATAGCAGTCACTGCACTGAAAGCTAGTGTCTTGCCAACAGTTTGAAGACAAGTTTAACTTAGATGTCATAAACAACTTCCCAATAGCATACTTTTTGTGGGAGATTTTTTTTTTTTACTAAATTCCTGTAGCATTTTCAGTAATTTTGTGGGAAAACTTGCATTATTTTGTTGTTTCATAATGGTCACATATAGTATCACCCTACAGCAGAAAAGCATTCTTCTGCCTGATTGGTGCTAAAGAGTACTAGTACAATTAGCCATTTGTTTGTAGTGTTCTGCGTTAATGAAACTTGAAGCTGATATCCTGGAGTATTCAGTTTATCTTTGGGGAGGTCAAACCCTTAAGAAACACTGAGGTGAATCTTATAATATTATTTCTTACAGCATTTCAACTTGACTAGCATTAGGTGTCTGCAGTAGTCTGCATCTTACATAGTTAATGCATGTTTCCTTTATAATTAGTGGAGAAGAAGAGAAGAAAGCACTTTTTCAGCACAATTCAAATCAGATGTAAATGCTTACTTTATGATAAGGTGGACCATGTGCTAGAAGTGTTTTCTCTCCCTTGATGATAAGGGAAGTGTAGAATGACTAATTTGTCTATAGATGTATAAACTTCAGTGAGATGCATCTGATAACCAAACCTCATGTATGATGTCAGTGAACGCATCTAGCTAGTAGAGTGATGTCGAGTTTTGGGTTATGCATGTAAGCACAGAAAGAAATACAAATGCATAAAATATATTGGAAAGAGCTGAAAGGAGGAATCAGAAGCAGCAAAATGAGAAGCAGCAAAACAGTTGTCCCTGCTTGTACTGGGTTGGAATTTGGCTATGGTCCCTGTGAAGATCAGGCTTGCACCCCTAAACTGCCTGCAAGAAGTTCATTGGTTGCTTTTGTTTTTTCTTCCTCATTCTTTCCTGTACTCAAATCCTGTAGCAGACTTGATGTCTGCTCCTTCTTATGTGCCATAGTTGTTCAGTTCCTTCCCACCTTTACCCTCCGCTTTCTAGCTATTGCTGTCTTGTGTTGTATATGTAAGAAGGCAAGAGGCTCTGGAAGAACAAGAGAGAAGTCATACTTGGCTTAGCTTGTGCAGTCAGTTTACCTGCAGATTGTCCAGCTCGTAGTTTGAATCAGAGTAATGTTTTAGAGGAGTAGACTTTATCTGATATGGTTCACATGTAATATTAACAATCTTTTTGTGCATGTGCTGAGGAAAATTCTGTATGGGGTGTTTTGTTATTAACTAACAAGCTGTATCAGTAGCTTGATAAATATATTACACACATATTTACATATCATGTCAAACGCTCATTGATTAAACACTCTGTGTGTACACTGTCAGTTCCTTCATTTTTATGCCTCATACTCAAGCTTGTTCATGGTATTCTGAGAAGGAAACTTCTAAGTTTTCTTAAGGAGGAGGCAGGGACAGGAAGGATGAAGTATTCAGTTATGAACATACTGTACTAAGGTTACTTTGAAAATATTTTTTTTTTCCAATAGAAGTGGGTTGATGGTGGCCTTACCAATGGCCTTCCTATCTTGCCTGTTGGAAGAACTGTGACAATTTCTCCTTTCAGCGGTCGATTAGATATCTGTCCACAAGATAAAGGACGTGTGGATCTTTATGTTAAATTTGCAAAACAAGATATAATGGTGAGTTGCTTGTTTATTAAATAACTGCAGAAGAAGAAAAAGTAGTTGAGCAGTTAAGGTTATGCTTATTTTTAAGTGTTTATTTTCTGTGTATAAATCAACTTAAGTAAAGTTTTGGCATTTTCTGTTTTGCATATGGAATGTAAACTTTTTCTTAAACACAAGGGAAGGAAAATGTAGAATAAATTTTGTCAGAAAGGTTGAAAAGCATTGATCTAGTACAAAATTGAGCAAATTATCATAGGCCATTAAATGTAAATAATCTAGGCTTGCTTTAAGTATCAGCTGTCTTTGGCTAGGCAGAGGGTTTATAGGAGAAAAAAAAAAAAAAAAAAAAGACTTCTGTAGAATAACCTCAGGAGAGGGAAACTCCAGAACACCCCTTCATACTTACTGAAATTAGCTGCTCTAACTGAATTTAAAATACAAGTTTGTTGTACATTTGAAATGGTATACAATGACTTGTCACCTCATTGCTCAGGAGAGCTCGTGTTAAGATTTTGAACATTTGTAATCACAACATTTTTCCAGAAGTTATTTTGTTAGATGTTACAGAAACATTTCTGTATATTGAAATATAGGCTAAGACTGATTTTTATGGTCTCCTTTTCATCGTTGACATTTCTGTCTTTGCAAGCTTTGTCTCACAAACTTTAACCACAATATTGCTTCCTTTGACATGATGGAAGAAAATACCAAATAGCAGGTGACCTAGCTGTCAACAAAACTCTGTTAGAAAGAAAAAATAAATATTAGCAATAATTGGTACTTTTTTTTTAAGTTTCTTTTAGACAGTTCTTAATATGTTTTCTTAATTTGAGTAATGTAATCCTAAATTGGACCAATTTCTGAGTCTTTATAAGAGAGATTTTAGGCATGATAGTACTTGGTAAATGATCATAAAGCATGAGATTATTGATTTCATATATATTGAAAATATATGCAATTGCTTACTGTCTATTTCTTGATTGTGATTTGTATCGAATATCTAGTGCATCTAGAGGAGGAAAAATGAGCTGGTGATTAGATTAGAGATAGAAAATTAATTGCAGAGTTGCATTTCTTCTAGGGTCTTGCAAGTGCAGACTTGTACAGAATCTCAGGCAACATTTTAAACTATTCCATTTGAATCACCCTTAGCTTTTAGAGCTGTAAAAATGTGAACAAAGAGTAATTTTTTTCAGAAATACTGTAATCTGCATAAAAAGAAGAGTTTTATATCTTCATTTGTCTGGATTGGAATGTGAACAGTTTTCTGTCTCTTTGAACCTCCTCCATTTATTAGCCTCAATTTGAATAATTGCTTACTTCAAATAATGATGATTTTGATACTGTTTTTCAAAATTGTGTATAATAAAGTATGTGGCTAAAGTATTAAATTAATCATGTAAATGAAGTGTTCAGAACTTTATTAAATCTAATTACATTTTTAATTTTGTTGTAAACAATTTAATAATGTCTTTATTCAAGAATAGAGTTCTGAAATCTTTTTACACCATCAAAGTGACCACTTGAGTTCTTAATTTGTTGGTAATACAAGCTACATTGATACTTATATGTTAAACATTGCCTGGAAATGTTCCCAAGAATGTGGTTGTTTGCACTAGTAAGCTGTCAAAATATTTCCTTGCACGAGTTTAGCACATGCCAGCTACCACTCTGCCAGACAGTTCTGGGAATGTTTCCGAAGTTCAGAAATTTGGGGCAGTTTTACAGGCAGACAGTCTGTTTTGGAGGCTGTGAGTTTCATAGTGTCTATGCAGACCGTTTCTGCCAGTTTGTCTTGGCGCTCAGCAGTGTACTGTACCTGGACACGGCTAATTTACTAGTGTAGACATAGCCATGCTGGTCTTTTGGTTTTACATATGCTACATGAAACAGATGACAGAACAGATAGCAACACAGTCAAGTCTAGATAAGTTGCTTTAATAAACTAATTTATAGCTTCTCGCTCTGTTGCAGCTGTCTCTGGCCAACTTAGTAAGACTTAATCAAGCTTTGTTCCCACCAAATCAGGAGAAAATGGAATCGTTGTACCAAAATGGATATGATGATGCCGTACATTTTTTACTGAAAGAAAACTGGTTTGAATAGATGGTATGTAGAAAATTAACAAAACCTGATGGCTGTCTGTCAAAACACAGCTATGGGCATCCTACAGAATCTAAGGGATTGCTGTCCCAATTCCGGTTTATGGAAATAAAAATCCCAATGGAATTGCCTCTACTTCTGCCAAGAAAGTATCAGTTGCACTCCGAAGACCTCTATAAACATGCCAGAATGGGAATTGTAGTTGCCTGGTAGTTATCTTGTTTTGAGGAGGTTCAAGCTTAGATCCACTTTGCTTCAGCTGAGGACTTGAGTGTGGGATTTGTAAAAAAGCTCGTACTGTCATAATTGCAGAAATTTGGAAAAGTCTTTTTCAGTGTTATTTGAGAGACAAATCGAGGTTGTAGCATGAAAAATCACAATCTGTATTGTTCACTTAATGTAGTAGTCGTGCATGCTAATTGGATGCTTGCAATATTGCTGGTCTAATACATATCCTTGCAGTGTTCTAAAGGATTTGAACACTTAGCACTAGGCACAAGAAATAAAACATTTGCACTTTTTTACTCTGATACATGTATTTTTTAACATTAAAAGTTCTTTCTTTTTTCAGTGAATGTGGTCTTTACAAATTTGAAATCCTAGTTGAAATTTGTAACAGAAGTGTGATGTTTGAACCTAAAAATATCTTGTAAAGAAGGATGTAAGAAATTGTTATATTTATTATATTTTCTTCCTCTTCTAAAATTGAATAAATACATTTTCTTGAAGCTTTTGTCAAGAGCTCATTTATAAATTTCTCGGAATACTATAACAACCTGATTGCAAAAAAACAGTCTGTTGGAGAGAAGTTGAAGTAAGTCAGCAGGTAATGAACTCAGACTCATGTATCTTGTTCTTTTACCATTCACCTTGCATTGACTACCTTAAATGCAAGTTCAGGATTTTCAGTCTTAACGCCTAAATCCTAAAATCCACAACTGTTTATTTAAAAGCAAACAGTGTTTGGTTTTTTAAATTGTGTTTTTAAGTTGATTTCTTAATACTTTAAAAAAAAAAAAAAATTGGAGATTGAATCAAACATGTATGAAGTTATGGAATTCCCCAAAAAAGCCGGGAAATCTGGGGAGGTGAGAAATAAGATTAAAAAAAAAATCTGCTATAGCTGTTTGAAAGCCTCTTCAGCACATAGCCACCAGATTTATATTCATATGTAGATTGCATCTGATTAAGATTCATGTGGCAGGGATTGAATTCTTTTATTACTGTTTTTGATAATGAAATAAATTTAAAAAAAAAAAAAAAAAGCTGATGTAAAACACCTCACTTTCATTTTAGAACAGCAACTCTTTCTAAATGCATGAGGTTCTGTATACAGTGACAACAGGATAGCTTGCAAGATTTCCAGATCTGTAGGACAGCATTTTTGCGTGTAAAACTGAAATAAGTTACCTTTGTGCCACCAAGGCACCTGTGCCTGGCTCACTTGCATACTCATTTATACAGAGGATAACTTTCAGCATGAACAGAAATAGTAGATAATGCTATTAAGGAATTCTCTTCTTTCACACTGATCTGCCGTGGCCTAAGTCTCTGATTCAATGGTAATACCTGTTTTGGCACTCTGGTGGAAACTGAAAACAGGTCTTTTTCACTTAGCGTTCTGGGGGCTTAGAGCTATTCACAAGCTTTGAGAAACAGCGTACATCTAATCAGTTACCTTTCTGAGCAATAATGGTGCCATATATATTTAGCGAGCCTGTACAAAGCTTGTTTACCTGGATGCAGCTGCAGATGCCCAGCTGGCCAACAGGGTATTCCATACCATATGATGTCATGCTCAGTATACAAATAAAAGGCATGGTCCAGGAAGTAGGGATTGCTACTTGGTTATCAGTCAGCAGTTGGTGAGCAATTACATTGTGCATCACTCACTTTGTATATTCTATTATTACTATTATTGTTGTTACTTCTTTTTCTGTTCTATTAAACTGTCTTTATCTCAATCCATGAATTTTACTTTTTTCCCCAATTCTCCCCCTCATCCCACTGGGGGGGGCGGGGGGCAGGGGAGGGGGGGAGTGAGCAAGCAGCTGTGTGGTGTTTATCTGCCTGCCGGGTTAAACCACAGCATGTATAGGCTATAGTCTTACTGGGCAATTACACTTGTATATTTTTATTGGTTAAATATTTTCTATTTAAAAGAAGCAGTGAGAAATCTAACAAGATCAGAGCCTCTTAGACCACCTTTTCTATTAACAGTAGTCATATTCTTTGAGGAGTGAATATTAGCCTTTCTGAATGGAGGAAGTTCAGGGGTTTTTTAACACTTTGCAAGTTCTTCAGTTTGGTATGGATCTTTCCTGGCTAATTATGCTGACTAATAGCTGGAATTTTCTGTTAGAATGACATAAATCAGTTCTGCTGAAAAAGGATCCTAGCCACCTTGTTTACGTTTGTCACAAAAGCCTAAGGTAGCAGGGAATCCTCTTTCAAGAAGTCCTAAATAAATGGAATTGAAAAGCAGTTAGCAATCTCTCTTGTCAAAACAAACCACAATGAAATGTATTAATTTGTAATTTTAAGAATGCTTCTTAAGTAGATTATGTTGTTCTGTTCTGTTAGGGATGTTTTAGGTGTAGTCCTTGTGTAACTGAAAGCAGAACCTGAACTTGTCAGAATTTCATCTTCTGATGGACTTCCTACACAAATAGGCTGCATAACTGTTTTTAAAAAATACATTGTTAATATCTTAAAAGGCTGAAGGAAATGAAATTTGCTAAAACTCATGCCTATTTTATACCATGATGCTGTTAATAAGTGGTTGCAATGACATAGACAGCGGGATTGAGTGCACCCTCAGCAAGTTTGCCGACGACACCAAGCTGAGTGGTGCAGTCGACACACCGGAAGGAAGGGATGCCATCCAGAGGGACCTTGACAGGCTTGAGAGATGGGCCGGTGCAAACCTCATGAAGTTCAGCAAGGCCAAGTGCAAGGTCCTGTGCATGGGTCATGGCAATCCCAAGCACAAATACAGGCTGGGCAGAGAATGGATTGAGAGCAGCCCTGAGGAGGACTTGGGGGTGTAGGTTGATGAGAAGTTCAACGTGACCTGACAATGTGCGCTTGCAGCCCAGAAAGCCAACCGTATCCTGGGCTGCATCAAAAGCAAGTGTGATCAGCAGGTCAAGGGAGGTGATTCTTCCCCTCTACGCTGCTCTCATGAGATCCCACCTGGAGTACTGTGTCCAGCTCTGGGCCCCCAACATAAGAAGGTCATGGACCTGTTGGAGCGACTCCAGAGGAGGGCCACGAAGATGATTAGAGGGCTGGAGCACCTCTCCTATGAAGACAGGCTGAGAGAGTTGGGGTTGTTCAGCCTGGAGAAGAGAAGGCTCGGGGGGACCTTATGGCAGGCTTCCCCTACCCGAAAGGCGGCCACACAACAAGTGGAGCTGGAGAGGGACTTTTTACAAGGGCGTGTAGTGATAGGACAAGCGATAACGGCTTTAATCAGAAAGAGGGTAGATTTAGATTAGATATAAGGAAGAAATTCTTCACTATGAGGGTGGTGAGGCACTGGAACAGGTTGCCCAGAGAAGCTGTGGATGCCCGATCCCTGGAAGTGTTCAAGGCCAGGTTGGATGGGGCTTTGAGCAACCTGGTCTAGTGAAAGGTGTCCATATGCATGGCAGGGGGGTTGGAACTAAGTGATCTTTAAGGTCCCTTCTAACCCAAACCATTCTGTGATTCTATGATTGATAATTGCAAACAATACTTACAATTAAAAAAAAAAAAAAGGTGCCATTTCTGCTGAGATGTTGTTACTAGCTCTGCTAGCTGCATTGTCTGGGAAACCATTATTTTCTTGTTTTGTTTTTTTTAAACTCAGATTTCACAAATTCTTTTGCAAATCATTAGTACAGACACAGTCAAATCTAGAAGATGAGACAGGATGAAGTGATATTTTATCCTGAGGATGAACATATTTTTATGATAAAACACAACGTTAATATATCTGTTCTGAGATTATTATTTCAGATTATGCTAAGGATATGCTAAGATATTTTTTTCTTATTTAAATATTCCATACAGAAGTATGTTTAAACAGTCAAGAAATACAAATCCTAAGAGATTATTGAGAATAGTTCATTTCTGTACTGCATCTGTATCTTTCCCTCTTGGTCTATAGATAGTAAAGAGTGTTTTAGGCAGCACGGATCCTTCTATGCTGAAATATTTTTACTGGTTTTAGGAAACTACTCAGAGATCTTGTTATATTCCAGAGATGTGTCTCACATGATTTAGGTATTGTTTGGTCAGGGAGTAATTTTTCCTCAAATCATTTCATATTTCCCCAAAGAATAGACTTGTGTTTGAGAATGTAAGCTGTAGGTAGATACCGTTCCTCCTCTAGTCAGGTCAGTTACCACCATTTTTTTCATATGCCACGAAGTAATGAAAAATTTGAAATACATTTTTTCTTAATCAGTTTTAGGTAATTACAAGGGAGAGAACTTGTGCAATTGTAACTGTATGACAGAGAAACATTAAGAAAATTGTTTTCTATATTTATGAATTGGATATCTGTGTAAGACTTCGTGCCTTCCATTTTAATTATAATCTTGATAAGGATATACAACATGGCCTACTGAGATTAGAAAATTGGAGTTTCAATGTGAGAACAGAAAAATGCAGTCAGTTTCCATCTTTCCTCATTAAGCTACGAAAAAATTCTAGAAAAGCTACCAACTATGATAGAAAAAACATGGAAGTACCCCAAAGAGCCATGGAAGTCTGTCTTTAACCATTAGTATTCTCCATAATTAATGAAGTTATGGATGACCTGCTCCTGGTTTTCTCTTTCCAACCCCTCTTCATATGTAGCTACATGTACATGTTCTGTCAGACAGCAGAAAGCTTAGTCCTGAGTCAGTTTCCTGAACTTCGGCTGGCAATGACAGCTCAGCTTTTGCCATAAGAAACAGCAGAAGGAAGAGCTCATTCCACAGGGAGAAAGTCGTGCTCGCCTCCAGGAACTTAAGCCAGACCTAGAGTGCTGTGAAGTTGGGGCTGAGACTCTGGAAACCACCCTGGTATTTACTGGGAGACTTGTGGGATGAAGGGAACGCAGAAGAGAGGTGTTTTTGGTGAGCTCTGTTGCAAGCAGATTACTGCTGCATTGCCCATGAATTGGTGATCCTGGTAATTTCGTTTCGAAGTACAGTAGTGTTGCAGTCGCAGTCTGGGAGGCTCCCAACAGTTAGCTGCTTGGATGGATTGAAACAAGCTACAGTTTTAACTTCCTACCCTGATATAATTGGACCAGGTAACAATCCAACTGTGGCTTTTCCTGTTGTTTTTTTTTACACTGTTCATTCTGTCTAATGTAGCTTTATCATTTGTGATATTGTAATGAAATCATTGTTATCTTCTTGAGGCCTTGAACATGTGCGTGTAGCATGCTGCGGGTGTTTGAAAAGGAAATGCTGCAGCTAGAGGCTTTTGGTACAGGCATGCCCTCTAAAAAGGCAGTTTGCACCAAGTCTTCCTTTAAAACTTCAGTCTCTTTAGATGCTGAGGCAAACACGACAGCTTTACCTCTTTTTAGGTCTGTTGAGGCGGATCACTTCAGTTCTTGAAACGAAAGAATCTTTGAACTCATTCCTGCCTGGAAATCGGATAGTGGTTGAGATGTTGCATTCAATTAATGCTTGCATTCTTGAATTTTATAATTTTCCATTTTTCAGAAATCCAATGAATTTCTATCTGAACTTGTCAATGCCCTGTCTAGGATATTCGGGAGTAATTCTGCGTTTTCTAACAGCTCTTGTTTTCCTAAAAAGACTCTGAACTCCGCTCTGACCTTCAAATCTTTGGTCACCTTTGTTTGTGTGTGACGACTGGAAATGAAGATCACTGTAAGTATGCAATAATTATTTTATTGGCTAATACAAATAGTAATTGGCTGGGACTACTAGGCTGAGCAGTAATGCTCATCATCCAGATGTAGGTACTCTGTGAATGTCTGATGCCTAGACTGGTACTTTATTCCTTCAAGATCAGTTCTTCATATGAACCTCAATACCCATCCTTTCTCCTATCTCACTCATCATATGAACATCAATTCCAATTCTTTTTCCCATTTCTTTTCCCTTCTCTAGAACCAGGAACTATATGGCATGCACAGTATTACTATATACATTTTTCTGGGGTCCAAAAATTCCATGAAATATTTTCAGACCAGTTTTCTGCACTCAATACGTTTTGAAATCTGTAATTACTGTTGAACTCCTAGCTGAGCATATATTTAATAATCCTTAATACCAGATGAAGTTAATTGGAAGTTACTGTTTCAGTTATTATTTTCCTTTAGCTTGTCTACATGTTTCCTGTCAGACTATATATTC
This sequence comes from Fulmarus glacialis, assembly GCF_000690835.1. Lineage (NCBI taxonomy): Eukaryota > Metazoa > Chordata > Aves > Procellariiformes > Procellariidae > Fulmarus > Fulmarus glacialis. The sequence continues at coordinate 8,244 of NW_009234054.1, read as the reverse complement.
AAGAGATTTGAAGGTAAACTTGAGTCCTTAGCAGGAGTTCTGTCTCCAGTTCCTAGAGGGCTAAGACTCCATCCTTCAAATATTGAGGTTCTTGTTTCAAGTCATTTGGAATTGAAGATACAGATGTGATCCAGAGAGACCTGGACAGGCTGGAGAATTGGGCTGAAGAGAATTTCATCGAGTTCAACAAAGGGACATGCAAAGTCCTGCATCTGCTTTGCACAGAAGGACCTGCAGGTACTGTGGACAACAAACAGATCATAAGCCAGCAATGTGCCTTCATGGCAAAGAAGGCCAACAGCGTCCTGGTCTGCGTTAGGCAGAGCATTGCCAGCAGTTTGAAGGTGGTGATCCTTCCTCTCTACTCAGCAGTGACTAGACCACATCTGGAATGCTGGGTCTAGTTCTGGTTCCCCAGAGAGAGAAAGTTATATGAGAAAGTTACAGACTTACTGGAGTAAGACCACTGCAGGCCCACAAACATGATTAAGGACTGGAGCGTCTGACGTGTGAGAGGCTGAGAGAGCTGGAACTATGTAGCCTGGAGAAGAGAAAGCTCAGGGGGATCATATCAATTTGTATAAATACCTGATGGGAAGGAATGAAGAAGACAGAGCCAGGTTCTTTTCAGTGGTGCCCAGTGACAGGACAAGGGGCAATAGGCACAATCTGAAACACAGGAGGGTCCATCTGAACATCAGGAAACTTTTTACTGTGAGACTGACTGAGCACTGGGACAGGTTGCCCATAGAGGTTGTGGAGTCCTCCTCCTTGTAGATATTTAAAAGCCATCTGGACATGGTCCTGTGCAACCAGCTCTATCTTACCCTGCTTAGGTTGTGGGGGTTAGAATACATGATCTCCAGAGGTCCCCTCTAACCGATGGTTCTGTGATTCTTTGATTTATTGTAGGATCAGCATTTCATATAAATATTAACGTTCTTAACATTACACTTCTTAAAAAGAAGTATAAACAGAAAAAAAGACACATTTCACATGTCTAATATTAATTGTTTGTGTTCTAAACTCATTCGGAATTCAGTTCTGATGTTTCATTCTGTGCTAAGCTGCCATAAAAATCCATGACCTTGCTGACTGCAACATAACAAATAATGTCTTTTTACTATCCTTGTGCTGTTGGTGTTAGATGATGGAACATATTAACTATTACTTGTTTTCAGTCCCCCAGAACTTTCTGAATATTTAGCCTTTCAAATTGGAAGTTTATGTCCAACTTCTTTGGAAACCCTATGTAGAAAATAGCTCAGCTGTTTCTGAGAAGCATGTGAAAAAGTGGAGAAATCACACTGACCTTCATTTGAAGGGCCATTGATCTGAAGTGGAGGCAGCGTTATAAAGTGGAAAGAAAACAGCCCCATTCGAGTATATGAGTTATCTGAATGAGATGCTTTTTAAATGCACCTTCTAGTTATGTCTGCTAGATTAGGTATGAATTCCTGTCATTTTTGTCAAAATGCCAGAGCTGGAAGGTTTCATGAATGCATTGACCTCTTTGTGCTTCTTTTACTTGAAGGCGACTTCAGTTCTGTGACTACTGCCCTCAGTTCTTCTCTTCACAGAACTGCATCTTTGGCTCAGATGGACTTCACACCTGGCATTTTGAAGGATCGAATGGCTATTTCTCTCTTCTCTAAAGCTCCGTGTTAAATGTATAAACATTCCCTGTATTTAACCCCTTAATATTTAACCCAATTTATAATTTTAACTTTAAAGTGAAGAGTTAGACATATATTATATGCAACGAGGATTTTATTTTTAAAAGATTCTTAAAATAGGAAATCTGAAGTGCTTCTGAAGAGATAGTTTTGCTGGAAAAGAAATGAGTTACATGCTTACATCCACACTTAGAGTTTGATTTACTGACTGTGGAAATCTAAATATGTATGACTGTAGATGCAGTCAGTTCCCAGTTTAGGTAGAGGAGGAGGGAAGACCATTGTTTAATTCCCACTGTCCAAATAAAAAAAAAAAAAAAGATTCTTTGTGATTATCCTCCCCCTCTCCAAATGCTCAAGCACAGTCTATCTGTCCCTCTGAAAGTCACATTTCACTTTTTCTAAGTGTATTAGCCAGCACTTTCACCAAAAGGAAGCAAATGCTCAGATCAATTTCTTAAATGAAAATTATTTGGCATCTTTGCTGATAGAATAAGGAAATATTTTAGAAAAAGAGGCTAGTGATGAAGTTGAAGCTGAATCCAGCTAGCAGTGTGTATCCACTTCTTAATGTCCAGCCCTGAGTGTCAACTGTATGACTTGCTGTTCCTTTTTAAGTGAACAGAGTTTACTCACTTTTTATAACTACTGCAGAATTAATGTATAAGGTTGTAACCTCTGTCATGTTATTCTATGAACCGTTTTCTTTCACATAATATATTTTCAGTGGTAAGCAAATTTGAAACACATATTCAGCTTGCAATATTTGACTGGGCAAAAAAAGAAAAAAAATCCTTTTCAACAATTTAAATACTTTGTCAAAGTATTAATTTCCTTCAAGTCACACATACATAACTACACCAAGGCAGCACTTCCTCAAGTACTTCATTAATATGCAAATTATGATAAGCTCTTTCTATGCAGCTTAGTTCTATTGTTGTTATTTACAAGTATTCCACAAGTATTTTCCACAAGTTATTCCACAAGTATTTTAAGCACTTTAAAACAAGTTTAAAAGACACTTTTAAAATCCAAATATTTTATATTACCATCTTAGATGTAAGATGCAGTAAGGATAAGCCCTACAGCAGTAAACTTTTATCTATGTAGCCTATCTACATATCAAGGTGATTTCAGTAATTAATGTTTCTTCAGAAAACATGTAAGTTACAACTTTCAAAAACACAATAAGTATTTTCATTCTAATGGGAGATGCATGTACCCAATATGTATTACACGAGTGGCATAGGTGGCTAAATAGCTAAGAGTGGAAGAAGTTGCAGGGATTTGTAAACGTGGGGGATGTGTAAGGAGTTAGAAATAAGGTCAGACAGTGCACTGGGAGCATGTGAGGAATTCCTCTCTGACAAACCCTTCTTTAAATCTGTCATTACAGTGGACAGATACTACATTACAGAATTGTATTTGTAAAGCAAAGAAGCTGTCTTAACGTGCGTAAAAGCAAAATTCCAACTGTGTCCTTGTGCTTGAAGTAGAAAAAAAAACCAGTATATATAGTCAGATTTGTTGGCATTGAAAAGAGGTTTGAATACCCTCAGCTTTTACAGTATTTTGTGATAGTTACATACACTAAAGATCATTTCATTTGTAGCTGCAGGGAGTGGTAACTTCCTTAGTTTGAAATAAATACATGAACAGATGAAAAAAACTGGAACAAAAACCGTTCCAAGTTAATGAAATGATTTGTGTATATGTTTCTTTTCTACCTTGATAGAAGTAGCACACATCACACATGCTCATATCTTGGTTACAACTGCATGCACCTTGTTTTTCATACCATTTTCCTTCCAATGTCACTGAAAGTTCTTATTAGTGACATATCTTCATATTCTTGATTAAACCCATTATTAACTGGTCTGGATGGCTGGTCATAAATCCATTCGCTTGGCAGGGTAGCACTGCTATCTGTATTTCTTGACTCATTCTTGCATTTTTTACAGCACTGGTGAATCTGTTGCAATATTCCACAAAATATATTGTTAAGCAGTAAAAATGTTTCCATCAGATACCCCATCTTTTCAGAAAACATATTGCTAACTTTACTGGGATAGCAATCCAGCATTTATTCTGAATTATTTTTTAAAGTTGTTATGCATATCACAATCAAAATGAAATGAGGCAATACTAATTTTAATTACACCTTCATGAATTGACAGACTATTCATTATTATTATTAATAATAAATGTTAGTGATATGTAGGCTAAGATACTAATACCTATGTAGTTATTGCTTTCTTGCTTATCTGGTTCTAACTTAATAAACAAGTGGAATATGGTCAGATGTGGGCCATTATGATACAGCAGAACAGTTATCGTACATTTTGGTTTAAAATAAGAATAGGAATTAATATCAAACAGTGTTAATTTATTTCAGTGAGTTAGCTTCTTATATGATGAATTCTAAGCCTTTACAGGTTGTTTCATATTATACTCAAGAAACAGGCAGAAAGTGTGTCTGACTGTATACCAGTGATTTCATTTAATACTTCTCCAATTCCCAGTGCTATCTTTGAAAATGTATGTGTGCTGTTTCTTTAGAAAAAATAGAGCAAGGGAGTGAGGGGAGAGACATTTTCATTCATTCTTTATTCTTACGTAGCATAAACAAATTTTTTGGAGAGTGGATGAGATGGGTGTCTTCTTTTGGGGAGAATCCCCAAGCGATCGCTGTAATGGTTTCTCCATAAAACAGACACAACTGTCATGCAGATGTCATTGGAAGAGCGCGTTGCCGTGCCCTAGTCTGGGCTTGGAAGCACAGGAAAAGTTTGGCAGGAGTAAGAAGCAAGGGAACCGCTGAGAGAACTTTAGACTCAGAAAAGGCAGGTCAGACCTCTTCTCGAGGTTAACAGCTCTGTACAGAATTTCCCTGAAGGACACAACCAGCCATGACATGCCAGATTTAAGCAGTGGCCTGTAAGAGCCAAATGGCCTTTGAGTCATCTAGTCCCTCTTTCATTTGTTTACAGGCTGATTTTGACACAATGTGCATTTTCATGACAGGAAATGTTTGTCATTTAGTAAAGGAATGACTTTTAAAAGTTATAAGCTTCCTAACTTTATAAATTTCAGTGTTGGTTGGTGTGGTGGGTTGACCCCAGCCAGCAGCTGAAGACCCGCAGAGCTGCTCACTCGTGCACTCCCCCATCCTCAGTGGGACTGGGGAGAGAATATGAAGAACAAAAGTGAAAAAACTTATGGGTCAAGATAAAGACAATTTAACAGTGAAGGGGAGAGGAAAAAAAGAAACCTTACAAAATAACAAAAAATCAGCTGATGCAGAGGAAATCGCTCACTACCTCCATCCAGCAGACCAATGCCCAGCCAGTCTCCGAGCAACGGTCACCTTGGAAGCAAAAAAACCCCTTTGTTCTTCTTCCCCTACTCCAGCTTTTATTGCTGAGCATGACATTATGCAGTATGGGATATCCCTTTGGTCAGTTGGGGTCAGGTGTCCTGGCTGTGTCCCCTCCCAGCCTCTTGACCACCCCAGCCTACTTGCCACAGGTGCATATTCAGCCTACTTGCTGGGGCAGCAGAGTGAGAAAAAGAGAAGGCCTTGATGCCATTCAAGCACTGTTCATCCAAAACATTGGTCTGTTATCAACACTGTTTAACTACAAATCCAAAACACAGCACCATGCGGGCTGCTGTGAAGAAAGTTAAACTCCATCCCAGCCAGACCCAAGTAGAGTTTGCTACTGCTTGCTAATTGTGCTCCTAGTGACTCATTTTAGGAGAGACTAGGTTGGCTCACTTTGCATATTCAGATGTGAAACAGCTTCTGGCAGGCTTCTGCTGCTATGGTATTTTAGCACGGTTTGACTGTTTACGTCTCTCTCTGGCACAAGTTTACTGTCTCCCTAAATACACATACCTTGTCTCCTACTGCCTGAACTGTGTGAACATTTCTGGTTTTGATGTGGCTTTGAGGTAACAGTACTTAACAACTGGTTGTTAAAGAAAACAAAACCCAAACCTCACTTGACCTAGAAGGGCAATCGGATACTGTAAATGTCTTTGTAAGTCTTGTAACTTATGTCACTGGTGCTGAGTCTTATATAATATCGAAGTGCTTGGCTGTGCAGTGGTGTCAGCAGAGAGAGAGCTGTTGCCACCATGCCAGGTTCGGTGACACTGAAGTAGCCCCTTTAAACTTCACAAGCTGAGAAAGAGAAGATGAGGTGAAGGAAATCCTGCCTTTCAGTCAGGACTTGGCTACCTGAAAGATCTGTCTTTCTGGACTTAAAATAGCTACTGGTTTAAAACCATGTTGATTCCTCAAGAGCTAAGTTACCTTCCTCTAAGCCTGTTAAGTTTGGTACCTATTCCCTCTTGGTCCAATTTAGCCTGTGCTTGTTAACTTCTAAGGGACTCTACAATAGTGGTTTTGAGGAGAGACATTGTTGGCGAAGCACAAGGAATTTTTTAGGTCTCCTATAAATGATAATCTTCGAATTACACTTGCAAGTAAGGACCCTGTAAATATAAGCAGAACACATTGTACTGTTGAGGGTTAGGCATGAGTGTAGCGCCATCTGTGCCTTCAAGGACTGTGATGCTCATCAAGTTATGGCATAGCTCAGATTTCTTCAGCTCATGTTTATTTCCTTCTAAATGGTTTCATTTATATAAAGGTTACTCCCAAGTAGGATCAAAGTAGAGCTATTTGTTATAGCTGGCTTTTTAGGTTTTGGTTCCATAAAAAAAAAATTATTAAAATGATTATGAAGTTTTTCCTGAAGTGCAGAACAGAGCCACAACTAGGAAAAAGGGGAGGATTTTTATAATATCACGGGAAACATAAGAAATCACCCTGGGCTTAGACAATTTTGTATTAAAAAAAAATGTTTTCTCCTTCTCTTGCAAAATATTTTCAAGTTTTCAAGTTTCCAGGGTGCTGCACTGCTGGCCAGGTAAGTGTCAGGCAGCGGCCCATACCAACTAGTGGGTGGGAGTGGGCATAAAACCTTGGCATGACTGGTTGGTTGGCCGGAACACGAGTAAGACAAAAGATGAACAGACATTGATGTGTGTCCAGGAGAGCTCATGAAATTAGGAGCTGGAGCCCAGAAGAATGGAGGGAGCAGGATGTGTTTCAAACTGCTAATCATTTAGGCGATTCTTTTCTCATTCTCTTTTGTTTCCAGGTAAAAGCAAAAAGTTCAGCCAGCGACATAGAAAATAGCTTCCCAGTTGTCAGCAAGCTCAGAGAAAAACAGATATAATTTCTCTATATGTCACAGCTTCCTTTTTCTTTTTCATGGCCATGCCCTAAAAACATTCACAGGCAGGGGGTTATACCTCTAAATCTTTAGTTAACAGAAAATAGAGTGACTTTTTACTTTGCCACAGGTGCATATTCAGACTAATTTGCTTATCGTTTCTTTCCATCGGAAGATGCCACCCATCTTTAGGTTTGTAGTATTTGTTTCTGAAAATATTACTTACACCGAAAGCTATGATAACTGTGGTGACAAAGATGGTGTATCCAAGAAGAAGGAACCAACCCCACCAGGCCTTATCTGATCCTATACAATCTTTGCATTTGAAATCTGAAACAAAGAGAAAGAAAATTAAGTGTTTGAAAAAGAAAAAAAAGTTGCTTTTCTGATAAGATTTCATTTGAAGGATTAGTGAGGATTGGCCAGGCAGCACATTTGTCTTTGTTTTTATCACATTTTGTTTCACTGTTTTTTCAGGCTAAAAGGTTAAGCTTCTTGTGAGAGAACTGTTGCCTTCTTTTTACTTCAGACATGACATTTTTGAACCTGTTGTAAGGTACTTATGAAATTGATAGTAAAAAAAATTCTCAGTTTACTAAAAGTGGCATACCCAAAAACACCTTTATTATGTAGCACATGCTTAGGTAATGATGAAAAAGCCGATCTAAATGACAGTTATCTTACTAAGTCTCAGACAACTTTTTAAAATTCTTTTTTTTTTAAACTAAACCAAACATAAGCTTATGGTCCGATAGTCAGAAGAATTCATTGGCGCTGTGTTTTTTTAGGGACTCAGAAGAATTGCCTTGGACAATTGTTAAACATAATGTGAAATCTAGAATAAGAGAGATGCTTTGTGGCATTTAACATTTGCTAGTCTGGAAAGTCCACATGGAGAAAACTTGGCTCATCTGAAATAGCATATCTCTGTCACCCAGGTCATATGCCCAGCAAGATTACGGAAACTGGATTCGTAATTTGAGGATAGGGGTAGAGTTATAAGGTGTTGAAAATTATTTTACAACCAAATGGAAAGAAAGTTTCACTCCAACATATCCCT
>NW_009234054.1:0-249 GCF_000690835.1 Fulmarus glacialis | reverse complement strand
TAAAAACCCTCACACTGTTGTGTGAATGTACTGTTCATTTTTCAGTAACTGGGAAAGGAAGCACAAACTACATATTTCAAAGGAGACCATTGGCTTATAAAGAGTGAAGAAAATAATAAAAAAGATAATGAAAGATTGTCAGGGATATTTTTTTGTTTGTTTGTTTGTTTTGGTATGGACTAAAGTAAAGATCCAGCAAATGTTTGTGGAGAATATTAAGAAAAAGTATTTATATATCTATATATAGAT
>NW_009234053.1:7127-7341 GCF_000690835.1 Fulmarus glacialis | reverse complement strand
GACCCTCACTCCCACAGCAGGGGGGATCTCAGCACCTCGGAGCCGGGACCCCCATCCCCTTCCAGCCAGCCCCCCTCGCTGACACTGCTGCTCCCCACCCTGATGCAGGAGCATCGCTGGCTCCTGCCTCCTGCCTGTCCCCCTGCCCATGCAGCCCACCTTCCCCCGCCCTGAAGCACCGGGGGTCCCAGGCAAACCGGGGGTGCCCCCGTGG
>NW_009234053.1:6375-6689 GCF_000690835.1 Fulmarus glacialis | reverse complement strand
CAGCAGTGTGCAGGGGACCAGCGTGTCGGAGAGAGCGTTGCACGGGTAGCCGTGTGGGCAGGGGGTGGTTCGTGCGCTCGGCAGCTGCACCCCTGGGTGCTCCTCCTGGAAAGCCCTGGGGCACTTTGCACGGCACCATGTGGCAGGCGGGGAGAGGGACGGTGCGGGGCCGTGGGACGGGGCTGCCAGGCTCTGCAGCTGGCCCCAATTTAGGGAGCTCAAACCCACGCTCCTGTCCTCGTGTCCCCGGCGGGATCAGCTCCGGGCTGCCCCTGGCAGTGCACCAGCCTCGAGGTCCCCGGTGCCGCAAGATT
>NW_009234053.1:2606-6228 GCF_000690835.1 Fulmarus glacialis | reverse complement strand
TCCTCTGCAATCACCAGGGACTCAGAGGTTGGCTGCCTTTGAGATGCTTGAGGCCAGGCCACCTTGGGTTTCACCAGACGAGGATTTACCCTGGCTCCTTCCTCCAAACCGAACAGGTCCTCGCGGATGGGTGGCAATGCAAACGTAACTGGGGGTTTGCAGGGAAAACCCAGATGCCCTTCCCGGTGCTGGCGCTCCCCTGGGAGCAGCCTCCTGCCAGGGTGGCCACCACCCTGGAACAAGCCCTGGCCTCCAGCATTGCCACCTTCCACGAGTGCTCGGGGAAGGAGGGTGACAAGTACCAGCTGAGCAAGGGCGAGCTGAAGGAGCTGCCCAGCTTCGTGGGGGTGAGCGTGGGGACACCCAGGACCAAGCCCCACAAGCATCCCCACGTCTCTCCCCACCACTGGGGAAGATTTGTGGGTCAGGGAAGGGCTCGCTTCTCCCTGAAACACGTCCCCCCCCCATCTGCCGAAACCACCCGTTGCAGTTGATGCCTACTTGTGCCACGGCCGGCAAGCGCCATCCTTGACCCCGCTGATGCTCTGTGCCAGGAACAACTGGATGAGCACAGCTTCTGGGTGCTGCTGAAGGATCTGGATAGACAACACGATGGACTTCAAGGAGTACTTTGTCCTCCTGGGCTGCCTCAGCATGTTCTGCCATGAATTCTGTGCTAAGGCTTATGGCCCCACCAGCCGGCATCGACCCCACGCCCGTGGCTCTTTTTTGGCTCGAATAAAACTGCTGTCACCTCCCCAGCCCCGCTGCGGAGCCTGTTCGCTTGCATTGGGGTCACTGGGATGGGAGTGCTTGGGACCGTCTGTCCTGGGGAGACCAGGCCCCCCTCATCCAGACGGTGTGGGGGACAGTACAGCGATGGCTTAGGGGGGGACGTGGGCTGGTGTCCAGCTTTCTCGGGGGAGCCCCAAGGGATGCCCCAGCCCTTCCCAGTCCCCGCACCCATCCCTTGACTTGTGCCTCGGTCCCCAGACTCCCCAGGAGGCCAGCAACTCCTCCCAGCAGCACCCAAACCCACCCACCTCCCACTAATGGGATCACACAGCTCGTTAGGCAAAAATGAGGCGGGGGTGAAACCACCTGTACGGAGCTGCTGGGAAAGCCTGGAGGCGAGGGGGCTGCATGGGGCACGCTGGGCAGTGCCACCCCAGCTGGGCTATAAATGCCCATCGCACTCCAGCCGCAGCACCCTGTCTCCTTGCCGCTGCCCGATCTGCGCCGACCCCGGTAAGTCTCTGCTCCCCTTCCTCATGCGTCACTCGTGCGGCTTTGCTCTCAATTCACCCAGCAGTCACTGCATCCCGAAACGCCGTCCCCGAGAGGCGCCGGGGTTGCAGTCGCCCCTCTGCAACATGGTGGACTGATTTGGGCAGGGTGGGGGAGATGGAACCCTCTTGCCCCCTGCAAGCCTGCCGTGACCCCATCCCCGGTGCTCTGCCCTCCAGGTGTGCAGGAAGCTGGCGATGGCATGTTCCCTGGAGCAAGCGCTGACCGTGATGGTCACCACCTTCCACAAGTACTCGGGAAAGGAAGGGGACAAATACAAACTCAGCAAGGCAGAGCTCAAGGAGCTGCTCAACAAGGAGCTGCCTGTCTTTGGGAGCGTAAGTGGCCGTGGCGGCGCATCCCTTTGCATCCCTTGGAGGTGCCCCGGTGCGGGCGGGAGGTGTTGTAGGGGCAGGAGCAAACCAGCCTTGAATCTTTCCACATAGCACGGTGCAAACCGGGGAGAGCTGAGGTGGTTTCTGAATTTCCCCAAAGCACGCGCGACGGATGTAGCCTGCGTGCGACACGCTGAGACCTCGTGGCTCCAGGGCAAGCCCTGGGGAGAAGGAGGGACGAGGCCAGGGGGACCTGAGCTGGAGCATGCTCAGACCGAAAGGAAGCTTGGCTTTCTTACACCCACAGAAATATTTTGATTGGCAAAGAAAATCGTCCTCCGATTTTAATTTTTTTAATCCTTTTTTAACCCCCACTTAAGGGGAAGTTGGCTTGTGGTTTAGACGGGGAGGAGGGAGGAGAAATTTTTTAGCCAAACTTTTTCGTGACCGAGAGGCATATTTGCTGTAGCCGTGCCAGCATGCCCCAGATCACAGGTAAGCCACCTGCATTTCTAAAGGCCACCTCCTTCCAAAGGCAAAAAGAAAACCCTCCTTCGAGGCAGGGGGAGGGAAGCCCAGGCTTTTTACATCCTTCCTTGCCAGCAGCAGGGCTGGACAGGGAAGCACCTTGCTCATCCCTGCACCCCAAAATTGCTTACCCCCACCGCGCTCTCCGTCCTTGCAGAAACAAATGGACGAGGCGGAGTTCAAGAGGCTCGTGAACGACCTGGACCACAACAAGGACAACGAGGTGGACTTTAAGGAGTACGCCTGCTTCCTGGCCTGCATCACCATGGGCTTCAACGAGTTCTTCAAGGATGGCCCTACCAAGCAGCCCCGCAAAAAGTGACCCCCGCTGCCCACAGCATTGCCGTGGGGCTTTCAATAAAAGCTTTTCCAAAGCCTCGGTGTGCATCAGCAGGGTTTTGTGTGCCGTAAGTTAGCGGGCAGCTGGGTGACTCATGTCTTCCTCCAGCTCCGTGGGATTTTCCACGGTGCGACTCAGCCCCGGCAGGCATTTTTTGGAAAAGGCTGAGCAAAACAGCTCAGTGCCGCCTCCGAGCAACATACTCGGACATCCCCCCCAAACCGTCCTTGCTGGCTCGAGGAGAGGTTCAGTGCACGTTTAGCTCAAAACATAGGAGCTTCCCTGAGCCCAGCTTGGCTCGTAGGTCGACATGAGCTGCCCTGGGCAATGCATTGGGTTTGGGGAGAGAAAGCTGGTCCGGAGGAACTGGACAGCAAGATGCAAGATCCGTGCAAAGCACAAAAGCCAGAGTGTGTCCCCAATTCCTGCAGAGAGGAGCTGTTTCTGAGCAGCGGGAGGAGACCCTTAGCCCCCTTGGGATGGGGACAAGCCCATGCTGGGGGATTGCATTGGAGAAGGTCAACCTGAGCCCCCCAGGTTTACCACGGAGCTGTGGGGCTGCAGACAAGTGGTAGTTTCCTGAGCACATCAGCCTGTGATACTGGGAAGCACGGGGCTCACCCCCCCTCCACCTCCCCACAGACACAGCAGATCCAGGCAGGTCTGGGCAGGTTTGCAGAAGGTGCTGCAGCTGCTCTCCCGCTTTCCCCAGCAGCCCCAAAACCCCAGAGAAACCACCCCGGATTCAAAAAGCCCTTACAAAGCCTCTGTGTCATTGCATGACAGAGCAGACCCCTGGCAGAGCCTGTTCCTGAGCCCCCCCACCCCAAGTCCTTCCAGCATCTCCCCAGCAGCTCCAAACTTTGCTCTGCCCCTTCCCAGGGTCTTTATAAAGACCCCCGCTGACAGCTTCTGCCCCCTCCCAGTAATTTACACCAGTTTGCACTTGCTAACAGGGAGACGAGGTTCAGGCTTAGGGGTTTCTTTTGCCAAAATGGTCCTTAAAGAAACCCCCAACCTGGGGAGATGCCGTTGCTGGGCTTGGTGAGGTTTTGCATCCTGCTGGGCATCGGAGCAACCCGGAGCCGGCAGAGGGGCTTCATCCCCCCTTTTTCTCACTCTGGTCCCCGCC
>NW_009234053.1:2031-2385 GCF_000690835.1 Fulmarus glacialis | reverse complement strand
CAACCTGGGGAGATGCCGTTGCGGGGCTTGGTGAGGTTTTGCATCCTGCTGGGCATCGGAGCAACCCGGAGCCGGCAGAAGGGCTTCATCCCCCTTTTTTCTCACTCTGGTCCCCGCAGCAGCGGGTGCCTTTGTCCCGAGGGGGCTCAGGCAGGCTCGGGGACACTCGGGGTATTTGTCAGCCCTTGCCCCACGGCCAACAGCCGGCTCGCCCCACGGCACGGGGTTGCAAACTGCCGTCTCTTGGCTTTCCCCTGCAGCTCCCTGACACGTGCCCGGGACATGCAGACACCAAAATAGCGCTCCGTTACACAACGGGGCATTGTGACGCACTGCCCTCGCAGTTAGGAAACA
>NW_009234053.1:1432-1942 GCF_000690835.1 Fulmarus glacialis | reverse complement strand
TTGTCGCCCGCCAGCCATCCCGGGGCAGCCTGCCAAACCCCCCGTGCGCAGCACCGGCACCGCCTCCCCTCGCTGGCAGCGGTGGGACGAGGTGCCCACCACTGCCCTCGCTTCACCCCTTGTCCCTAGGGATTCTCCTCGACCAGGTGGTCCCCGTCCAACCCCGGGGGGAACATTTTGCTCTTTCTAACCCAAACCAGCCCCCTTGGCAGTGCGGGAGCGGGACGGTTTTGGGGGGGGCCAGGGCTGCTCCCAGGGTTTCCTCTCCTCCTTTGCCAGCCAATGTCCAGCCAGGCGCTGGATCAGCATTGGTGCCTTTCCCATCCGGGCTGCGAGGGAGGTGTCCCAGGCGGGGCTATAAATGCCGTGGCCTGACGCTGGCTCTCCTCCCGCCCTACCCGTCCTCGGCTGTTTTTGTTTGAGCTGTCGGTGAGTTGGTTTTTTCCTACGATCCTCTGTTCCCCCTCGCCCTGCTGGCCCTCCAGATGCCCTCCAGATGTTGCCGATGGC
>NW_009234053.1:0-1299 GCF_000690835.1 Fulmarus glacialis | reverse complement strand
GAGCGCGAGGCTCCTGCTGCAGCGAGCCGAGCTCGAAAGCTGCGTTTCACCTCTGAGGGCTGGAAAAGCGCGTGTGCCCCTTCCCTGCCTGGCTCCGGCAGGGGCTGCTAAAGGGAGGGTGAAATGAGGGAGGAAATGGTGATGCATGCCGGTGCATGCCTGGGAGCGGGGCACTGGAGCAGCCTGCATGGTCTGGGGGGCCGGGGGAGAGCGTCAGCCCCCCGGTACGGGGGTGTCTGTGGACGCCGAACTCTGCTCTCACCCCCTTGTGCTGTTGGTGCCTCCAGGCTCGCTGGCATCCCCCATGGCGTGTCCCCTGGAGCAGGCGCTGGCCGTGATGGTCTCTACCTTCCACAAGTACTCCGGGAAGGAGGGGGACAAGTACAAGCTCAGCAAGCAGGAGCTCAAGGAGATGCTCACGAAGGAGCTGCCCAGCTTCAGCGTAAGTGTGGGGCAGGGGGTGCCGCGTCCCATGGGCGACGCTGGGACTCGGGGATGTGGCCCTTGATGCAAAACCCTGTTTTAACTCCCCTCTTGCCCCTGAGCAGAGACAAACCAGCGAGGCCAGCTTACAGCAACTCATGTGCCACCTGGACAGCAACAGCGACAGCGAGGTGGATTTCCAAGAGTACGTGACCTTCCTGGCCTGCATGGCCATGATGTGCAACGACTTCTTCCAGGACTGCCCCGACAAGATGCCGCACAAGAAGTGAGCACAGGGCACGGGCCCTGGGCTGCATCGCTGCCCCCGTGACCCTCCCGCTGTCTTTATGATGCTCCTTCAATAAAGGTTGCTTTAAACAAAGCCCTCCGCATGTTTTGCAATGGGAGTTTCTTGCCCCAGGGACAGGGGTGCTGTCACACGGGGGAAGACCCCACTTCCCTTCCACGTGCGTGTTGCAGGTACCGGATGACGAGGGAAAGCAAGGGCGCTTCCGAGCTGGAGTTTGCTCTGCCGCAGCATGGGCGCTGCGTTCCCTGAACCCTCGTAAACCGCCCGTGGGGCTGATCCCTGCCGGCCACGTTAGCGTGAGTCAGCGGCGGGCTCTGCCTGGCAGCGCCCAGCCCTGCAGCCCCGATAACTGCTTCGTGCAAGACAAGGCAAGAGCTTTCGCAGGGACTAATGCCTCCAACCGGCGCCGTGATAACAGTGACGGGTGAACAATTCTTTTTTAGCCGTAATTATTAAGCTCAGCATCTGCCCCCCCACCTGCTCCTCTGTTGGGCAGGACCTGTTGCGTTGGGAAGTCACCCAGGACCCTTGTCCCTTCCCCACCCCAAGCAAACCCTTGAGGAGCA